>NC_092248.1:21300418-21337918 GCF_036320965.1 Panulirus ornatus | reverse complement strand
GGTGTTAGACTTAGATAACTACAAGATTTAGAAGAGTGGACGTTTCAGAATGGTTAGAGGTAACAAGTGGCGTGACACAGGGATCAGTTCTGGGGCCGCTTCTGTTTCTCTCTTATGTTAATGACATTGATAACGACTTCCTCTGCAAGATATCAGCTGATGGGCAGATATCAGCTGATGGGCAGGGCTCACAGTTGGCAGATGAGTATCGATAACTGCAAGGTAGGAATCAGGTGGAAAAAAAATGCCTCCGTTGACCTAAAGCTAAGTAAGCAGTGCATAGAAGCAGTGAACATGGCGACCCAAATTCTGGCATTTATCGGTAAGAAATTTGAATCTAAGTCCAGCAAACTAACTTTACTCTTTGCAGTTCACTGGTGCGTTCTTAACTTGATTATTGTGTTCAATTCAGGTTAGGTTCTTAAAGAATGGACAGACAGAATATGTAGAGTACAGCGGTGACCATCCACGATGATTCCCGATTTGAGAAACAAATCGTGTGAGAGCCGACCACACGACCTGATCACCCTCGAAAAGAGAAGGCTAAGCATGAAGTGGTTTGACCTATATTTTCATATAATTAAAAGCTTCGTTAATTCTTTATCTGAGAGGTTCTTAAGGCAAGATTTGTTTGATTCCATTTCTAATAATGGATTCAAACTCGTGACCATCTTTTTTTTTCTGAATGAGAATTGTTAACATATGGACCGATTTACCAATGACAGTAACTGAAAGCAGTATACCACAGATATGTTTAATAACAGACGACTATTTGTTAGCTGTAAACGCTCGACCGACATTATTAGCGCATTATTAGTTGCATACTAAGCCTATAGCATTTGTATTTCTTTATACTCTTACAACTCTGGTCTGAGTTCCTCATCTCGCCCACCTTCACAGACCGTCTGGGAAGGACCCAGTGTGGTGTGTTATTGTGTGATGTTTGAGTTCGGTTTTCTTCCACTAAACTCTTGTATAGGGAAAAAATCTGTTGGTAAGTGAAGAGATAATGAGTCCAGTTGGCTTGAAGGTCTGGAGCCCACCACAGTGGTAGATCCCAGCTGGGACGAAGGTCTGGAGCCCACCACAGTAGTGGAAACTACGCCACGTGTGGGTCATGAATAACAGCAGCCAGCGAGAAGGGAAGGGAGGAGTACGTGTGGGCCGGACGCACCCCATGGTTTCCATCGATTCTATGGTTAGGCCCACGTGTCCGAGGGGAGAGGAGGGACGGAGGCCTACTCTCACCTCACACCCCTGGTGTTAAGTGCCACAACAACAGGGGTGCGTGCATAGGTGGGAGGTACTGATGATAGGCTAGCCGGAAGGGGGAGGAGGGATGTAATGTTGGAGTACATGGGGGAGGGAAAGATAACAGAGGATCTGACGGTGCTGCTGGCGTGTAGTGAAGGTGTGCATGAGAGAGACGGATAACAAGAATCATGGTGGTGCGTAACGAGCCTCTATGTTGTAGTGACCTGAAAATTGTGTGTGTGTGTGTGTGGGGGGGGGGGGGGGGGATAGCAAAGCAGGAGGCGCCTCCCTACCTCCCCTCCCTCTTCCTTAATTGCCGGCGAGGGAAAAATGAGAATAGAAAATCTTGCAATATGAGGAGAACATGGAGATTTTAAAGGGAAATGTGGACTAGAAAAGAATGCCCTTACTAATTAAACAACGTCTGCTTTGTAGCTGGATTCTGGAAAAGAAACACGTTATTTTTCACGGGTAAGAGAATATATCGATATACGATTCGTCTAGCCTTAATCTAAATATGTGTAGAGTCGTTGCATTTACTACAGCAGGAGTAAAATATTCCATTCGGCCTCCAACATGCATGTGAAAAATGTTTGTTCACTTTGCTATTACTGTTTTTATGATCTTCATACTATTATTTCTGGTCGCTAACTCTCTGTTGAAAATGAAGAAAGTTTTGTATGTTATGGTGTCGTAATTAATATTTTCAAAACTTCAACTAAATTATCTCGTAGTCAGCGCTTTTTTTTTTTTTTTAGAGAGAGAGAGAGAGAGAGAGAGAGAGAGAGAGAGAGAGAGAGAGAGAGAGAGAGAGAGAGAGAGAGAGAGAGACGGAGGAGAGTGAGCATAATTATAGGTCTATGACTCTTTCCTCATATGACATATTTCTTAGTGAAGTAAATAGTTTAGTTGCTCTGCTTTGAATTTGTTCTAGTTTCTTCTGATCTTTGATCAGGTTGAGTGACCAGAGCTGAGTAGTGTATTCCAACTGGGGTTCTCACCTGGGCATTGTAAAGAGTGAGTATCACAGTCTTTGTTCTGTAGTTTATATTTCTTGCTATGAATCCTAACATTGTTTTCTTTTTTATACAGCAAGACATTGTTTACCTTGTGTAAGGTCAATACTATTACTCAGTCCAAGAACCTTCCTTTCTTTAACCTCTGGCAGTTGTTTACCAAGAATTTTGGGGCAGAAAAGTGTATTACTTTTCATTTGGCTTCGCTGAAATCCATCTGCCTTGTCTTTGTCTACTCCACCAGTTTGTCTAACGCCATCTTAATCTTGGGTCAGTCTTCTTTTAAATATGTTATCTTTTCTGATTTCGTGTATCTGCATACTACGTGGCTCGGCTGGTGAGTCCTGTCTCTAGGTCGCTGATATAGACGACGTAGAAGCGTATGGGTCCCAGGACTATACCTTGTGGGACACCACCACACCAGTAAAGTCAGTCTGATGCATCCCCATTTAAAACTACTTTTTGTTTCTTCCCGAGAGACGATTCTACAACCAAAAATAGTTCTGATACCCTATGACGTGAGCTTCAATTCCATCATGTTGTCTTTTATGTGGCAATTCATCAAAGACTTTACGAAATTCCAGATATATAACATCGGATGGTACTTTGGAGTCGTATGTTTGACTAAACCTTTCAATCACCTCCACTAAACATGATCTTTTAGGCTGGAAATCATGTTGATGTCTGATTATCCATCTATGTTCTTCTAGATATCTCACGATTTTGTCTTCAATATTTTTTTCAACACTTTACCTAGAACCGAAGTATAGCTAGTGAAACGGTAGTTGAAAACACATTTTTCTAAATGATTTTTTTGAGAAATGGTGTTACAGCTTTCAGTCGCTGGGCACTTTCCCGTCCTACAAACATTTGTTTCAATATTTTATCGATCGCACCTTGTCTGACCTTCAATACACCCTCTACCTTCAAGGAGCCACTTCGTCATTATGGCTGACTGACCGTGATAACCCCGTATACCTTTCGTCCTTCCAGCGAACTTCTGTGCGCAAGAGCCACTACTCCACAAACCGAGGTCGAAGTGGATGCAGTCAGCACTTGGGTCGTGGATGTCGGCTTCATGAGCTCGGAAACGTGAACCTGATTCGTAGGCTGGGGTTCATGAGCTCGAGATCGTGAACTTGGCGTCGTGAACTTGGGTTTTTGGGCTCGACCTCATGATGGTATCCACGCTGGAAGCCAGCGCTTGCAGGAAATCTCATGAGATGAGGTGGGTCTCCAGCCACCGTCTTATGGTCTCAAAGGCGAGAGCACGTACCTGGGGTGGTACTGCTACTATGCTTACGTCGAGAACACTGGCTTTCATGACCCCATCTCCTCGCCCGCCCATCCCAGAACAGTGCAAGACTTTTGAAGGAAATAGTAACTTCCGTTGGTGATAATTTCCGGAGTGCTGCATAATGATCTATCAAAATGACACATGTCATACAAAGATATGTTCTCCAAGATCAACGTACTGGTTTCAAAGGCGATAAGTGTGGAAATTATCAGCGACTTGAGTTAATTTTGTCCTTTACCTTCCTTCCACAGTATTACCTCTAATACATTGCTGCACGGTCAGGAGACCTGGTCCTGTTATAACCACTCTCATATCTGTCATACACATAACTTCTACACAGACGTAGCCGGTCTGTGTTGCATAAATGTGCTCTGCATTTTCTCACCATTTCTGACACTTCCTTTTGAAGTTAATACATATGCATCCCCTGTGGTAATCTCTGTCATGAGTCCACAACACTATTTTACAACAGAGTGTTCTTGGTTCTCAATCATTTTTGTTCTGTGCTGTTTCGCTTTTTATCCGAACACAAATATCTTTCTTATATAAAAGAATTATCGTTCTCCCTCTCCTTCCCTATCGTTCATAATCGTAAATAATGATAACACCTCTATCAGCGTCAGGCTTCCTCACCCCCGCAGGGTAAAGAAAGTCCTACGTGGCCATTTCGTCTTAAAAGGCTGTCATTCGTGGGTCTTTATAATGATATACTCACACAGCTTATCCTTCTCATACTTATATCTTGACCTCTCCTCCTAACTCCAACTATATTACATAAGTTATCCATCTCTGTTGCTCTCGTACCCGACATGGCTGAACCTTGAATAACTTATGTTCCTTTCATAATCCTATTTCGATCTCTGCACTTCGCCTCATTTCTCCCCATCCCTAAAAGCAATATCTCTCCTCCCACTTTACATCTCTTCACCCCGTCTCCAAAGCGATATCTCTCCCCCAACTTCGCCTCACTTCACCCCATCACTAAAAAATGATAACATTCCTAGCTCTTCTAACTCTCGCTTCATGGGTTTCAATTCTGCTCTTTCCTAAGCCTTCGAAACTCTGCCCACGTTATATTTCTCTCTTTAATCCCATTGCCTTGCTTCATGTCACCAGCAGAGCTTTGGTGGCGCAAAGTCTGCCGGTAATCTCCACCATGTGACTCACCTCTGCCCTTCCTCTCTTAGAGAATATGATGAATATTTTGTCATGGTTCTGGACATCACAGCATTCCACAGGGTGTGGCATGCATGTGCTAGCAGACGTCCTGTCCTTTGGCTCCTCCGCATCTTGTCAGTTCTCTGACGCGTAGTTTCTCCCTCCCAGTCGCTCCATCGCGGTTGCCGTGGAGTCCATCAAGATCTCTAAGGTCTTCCTTCTCTCCATAAACCATCTTCTTCCTTCAGTTTCCAATCCTGTTTACTCTTACCCCAGTGATTCTGCTGTGCGTTCTTCAGTTCATGTTCCTCTCCGTCCTCACTCCGATACCTCCTCTTTCTCCCATTGATCATTCTTCCTTACCTGTGGATACACACCAGTGCACTACCTTCGGAAGAGGAGGCAGTTACTTGGTTGAAATTAACAACAAAAAACGTAATTTCTATCCACTTCTCTCGAAATCTCACTCGTTTCCATGTATCAAATTTCAAGACAAGGGATAACGTAGATTCATTTGCATAACACTTTGTTCTGTTTGACCAGCACTAGACTCCTCGCTGACGCAGTATTATTGTCGTGCATCCTGAGAGACTGAGAGCTGAGAGGGAGAGATAACAACATACCTGTTTACACTCTTGCGCGCCTTTGATGTGATGATCATTTGAAGTTATATCCACAACATCATTAGGGACGACCTCCGTTATTCCTATAATTCATGGCAGCAGGTCAAACATTACGGGTTCATCCACTAACAACTTTACAGAATAACACAGTCTGCACAACTGTAGTTCCACAACAGTTAGCCATGAAATCGCTCGCTTGGGATCGTCAAAGGTATTGAAGACTTGACATAGTTGTCAACCGACTTGATGAAACATGAGCCCTAGACTTGGTGTATGTAAGAGGACGAAACTATGTTTACAGAAACATCAAGTAACGTCTTGGATCAGTCAGGCTTTGCTCAAGAGATGAAGGAGATCCAGGACGGTCTTCATAATGAATTTCCAAAAGGATATTCTCTCTTACAGTAGCTCCTTTGTAGATCGGCAAGACTGATTCAGCATCATTCTTCAGGACTTTCGTTCTTAGGCCAGTTTCTTGTCCTCATCGTCTTTAGAATCGTTAGTTCGAAGCTCAAATGAAACAGTTCACTCAATGGTTGATCGTTAGTCTTCATCTGGCAGTGAGTGAACGAACATGAGATATATAGTGTATCAGAAGCTTCGCCCAGACAATGAGACTCCTCCTTGCAGACTTCAGCAGAGGATCGTCTTGTAAGGGCGGAATCCTCTACCACAGTAGATAATGGTGTTCCAACAACTTCTCCAACCAGACTTCAGAATGGCCACATATGCCCTGAGAATATGTGCAATCTTGAGAACTATATCAAACACCTGAAGATATTGAAAACTTTTCGATTGGTGGTTATGACTTGATGGTGACGGCCGTAATGGCCCCCGTCAGTCAGTAGGCCTAATGCGTAAATAACTCGCCAACCAAACTTCAACACGACCGTCTGGCAGCGATCACTTTGGCCAGCGACCTCAGCTTGGGCAGCGCCACACACTGGGAAGTTGTAGACAGTAGACTGTACCAACTAATATGGATTTATTTAAATTTGGTTTAAAGCTGAAATGTCCCTCGATTTATTATGACAAATGGCGGGAAAGTTATAACATTAACATTCAGGAAAGACTTGTTAATGCTCGTCATAACAACGGATGCAATTATAACTAACGGGATGACCGTTTCTGTATTTGTAAACATGTCCCTCCTCTTTAACTGGACCTGGGATTAGACCTTGTCCCTTTGAATGCGAGTCGACAGGACGAACAGACATGCCATCATGTTCACGTAATTCGTTACGAGATGATTACCATCACGTCAACTGACGCTTTCCAAGAAGACCTGTGACAGGACAATGTTAACAGACGCCAGGCACGAATCCCTCACCGTCTATCATCACACACTATCTTGACAAGGTGCCTACACAGGTCAGAATAACATGAACCTTCTTCTCGTACTACCAGGAGGCATTTTATGGCGCCAGGCTGGCCACCAAGGTCGGCGACAGTGTAGAAGTATGGCATACGCAGAGGGTGAGTATTGCGATCCGTCAGCACACGCCAGCCAGCCGTGCATCAGGGATTCACAACCCGGAGTGAACAACAGGAAGTACTTTCTCCCGCCCTCAACAGATGTCGCCACCGTTTGTTTTCCTCCACCTGGCGCTGTGGCCTCGTCCGCTCCTGCATGGTCCATTAACCAGCACTCGCTTAATTGTTTGATGATGGCGTGAGTCACATGGCTTCTGGCTTATTGGGGTTAATGTCAGTCATCTGATTCTTGCAGTGGCACGCTTGCCTCATAGGACACGAGCAGTGACGCACTTGGACTCTAAGCTTCCTCTTCAGCACGACAGTTCGCCCATTGAGCACACCGTCGGTACGACCCTCGGGTACGTGGATGACCTTTCCTTTGACTTGACTCAGATCAGAAGTCAGAGTCGTGCCTTCGTGTTTGCTTACAGAAAGGAATAACGATTAACTATTAAGTTTCGAGCGTCTCGGGACGATGGTTAGTGGTCATAACATTATTACTTAACACCATTTTAAACAACAAACCTGTTTTTCCAGTGCTTCGTCATCTAATCGTATTCCTGTAGTGGATCAGGCGCTTAACACATTCTGAGACAGTTTTTAAACCGTTGTTGTGGAAGCGATTCGCTCCAGAATCGTCATATGTCATCTGTCAGGTGTACAGATGTATCTAGCACAACGAAAGTACCACACACCACTCTCCCTCCCTACATAGAAACACACACAACTTCACAACACTTGGAGAATTATGATCTTACTAGAGATTCTCAGCATGGATTCACAAAAGGGAAGTCATGTCTCATTAACCTTCCCTCCTTCTTTATCAAAGTATTTGAAACTGTTGATCAAGGTAAGAATTATGATATTGTATACTTAGATTTAAGTAAGGCTTTTGACAGAGTACCTCATGAACGTATGATTAGAAAATTATTGGCACATGGCATTGGGGTTGTGTATTTCATTGGATTAGAGCGTGGCTCACTGACAGACAACAGAAGGTATGCATCAACGGAGTTACATCGGACTGGGGCAATGTAACCAGTAGTGTTCCTCAGAGGTCAGCCTAGGGAACGCTCTATATATATACTAACGATTTGGATATGGAAATAAACAGCTATATGATAATAGATTTGCCGATGGTACAAAAACAGGGGCCATTATTGACTCAGATGAAAATTCACTGAATTTGCAAAGGGACTTAGATAGATTATCAGACTGGGCGGGTACATGGAAAATGGAATTCAACATAGCTACACAACATTTAATGTGGGTAAAGGCAGGAACACTGATTACAAACTGGACAATATTGCTATTAGTAAAACAGGATGCGAAAGAGATTTACGGTGACTGGTGAGCAAGGATCGTAAGCCGTGACAGAAATGTATTTAAGTGTGTAATAAGGTTAATAGGATGTTAGGATTCATTAATAGGACTGTTAGAGTATTATGACAACTTTATCTTGCGTTGGTGAGACAACATTTGGATTATGTGGTACAGTTTTGGGCTCCATACTATGCAGTTGATATAGATTGTTTAGAGAGAGTAAAATGCGAATGACAAAAATGATTCGTGGATTTAGAAACCTCACTTATGAAAAAAGTTGAAAAGACTGAATTCCCACTCACTGAAGAGGAGGAGGGCTAGAGGGGATATGACTGAAATTTTTAAATGACTAAAGGGCATTAATAAAGGTAACATGAATAAAGCTCTTAGAATGGTGCCACCGGATAGGACGAGAAATAATGGATTCAAATTAGAAAAAGATAGATTCAGGTCGAATGTGGGCAAATATTGGTTCGGGAATAGGGTAGTAGATTTATAGAACAATGTGCCAAGTACAGTAGTGGAAGCTGGGTCTTTAGGAAGGTTGGATGATGTGTTTATGGGTTCAGGCGGTTGGGTGGACAGACTAGCATGGGTCAATTGGCCTCGTGTAGTGTCCTCACTTCCTATGTTCTTTTGTTCTTTATGACCTAGAGTCCCTCTCGTTGGACGTGGCCGGTTTCCTGAGCGTTGCAAGAGCCTCATAATGATAGAAGAGACTCCTGGATAGGGAGTAAGATATTTTTTTTTTTTTTTTTTTTTTTTATACTTTGTCGCTGTCTCCCGCGTCTGCGAGGTAGCGCAAGGAAACAGACGAAAGAAATGGCCCAACCCCCCCCCCCATACACATGTACATACACATGTCCACACACGTGTATACATACCTACACAGCTTTCCATGGTCCACCCCAGACGCCTCACATGCCTTGATTCACTCCACTGACAGCACGTCAACCCCTGTATACCACATCGCTCCAATTCACTCTATTCCTTGCCCTCCTTACACCCTCCTGCATGTTCAGGCCCCGATCACACAAAATCTTTTTCACTCCATCTTTCCACCTCCAATTTGGTCTCCCTCTTCTCCTCGTTCCCTCCACCTCCGACACATATATCCTCTTGGTCAATCTTTCCTCACTCATTCTCTCCATGTGCCCAAACCATTTCAAAACACCCTCTTCTGCTCTCTCAACCACGCTCTTTTTATTTCCACACATCTCTCTTACCCTTACGTTACTTACTCGATCAAACCACCTCACACCACACATTGTCCTCAAACATCTCATTTCCAGCACATCCATCCTCCTGCGCACAACTCTATCCATAGCCCACGCCTCGCAACCATACAACATTGTTGGAACCACTATTCCTTCAAACATACCCATTTTTGCTTTCCGAGATAATGTTCTCGACTTCCACACATTTTTCAAGGCTCCCAAAATTTTCGCCCCCTCCCCCACCCTATGATCCACTTCCGCTTCCATGGTTCCATCCGCTGACAGATCCACTCCCAGATATCTAAAACACTTCACTTCCTCCAGTTTTTCTCCATTCAAACTTACCTCCCAATTGACTTGACCCTCAACCCTACTGTACCTAATAACCTTGCTCTTATTCACATTTACTCTTAACTTTCTTCTTCCACACACTTTACCAAACTCAGTCACCAGCTTCTGCAGTTTCTCACATGAATCAGCCACCAGCGCTGTATCATCAGCGAACAACAACTGACTCACTTCCCAGGCTCTCTCATCCCCAACAGACTTCATACTTGCCCCTCTTTCCAGGACTCTTGCATTCACCTCCCTAACAACCCCATCCATAAACAAATTAAACAACCATGGAGACATCACACACCCCTGCCGCAAACTTACATTCACTGAGAACCAATCACTTTCCTCTCTTCCTACACGTACACATGCCTTACATCCTCGATAAAAACTTTTCACTGCTTCTAACAACTTGCCTCCCACACCATATATTCTTAATACCTTCCACAGAGCATCTCTATCAACTCTATCATATGCCTTCTCCAGATCCATAAATGCTACATACAAATCCATTTGCTTTTCTAAGTATTTCTCACATACATTCTTCAAAGCAAACACCTGATCCACACATCCTCTACCACTTCTGAAACCGCACTGCTCTTCCCCAATCTGATGCTCTGTACATGCCTTCACCCTCTCAATCAATACCCTCCCATATAATTTACCAGGAATACTCAACAAACTTCTACCTCTGTAATTTGAGCACTCACTCTTATCCCCTTTGCCTTTGTACAATGGCACTATGCACGCATTCCGCCAATCCTCAGGCACCTCACCATGAGTCATACATACATTAAATAACCTTACCAACCAGTCAACAATACAGTCACCCCCTTTTTTAATAAATTCCACTGCAATACCATCCAAACCTGCTGCCTTGCCGGCTTTCATCTTCCGCAAAGCTTTTACTACCTCTTCTCTGTTTACCAAATCATTTTCCCTAACCCTCTCACTTTGCACACCACCTCGACCAAAACACCCTATATCTGCCACTCTGTCATCAGACACATTCAACAAACCTTCAAAATACTCACTCCATCTCCTTCTCACATCACCACTACTTGTTATCACCTCCCCATTTACGCCCTTCACTGAAGTTCCCATTTGCTCCCTTGTCTTACGCACCCTATTTACCTCCTTCCAGAACATCTTTTTATTCTCCCTAAAATTTACTGATAGTCTCTCACCCCAACTCTCATTTGCCCTTCTTTTCACCTCTTGCACCTTTCTCTTGACCTCCTGTCTCTTTCTTTTATACTTCTCCCACTCAATTGCATTTTTTCCCTGCAAAAATCGTCCAAATGCCTCTCTCTTCTCTTTCACTAATACTCTTACTTCTTCATCCCACCACTCACTACCCTTTCTAAACAGCCCACCTCCCACTCTTCTCATGCCACAAGCATCTTTTGCGCAATCCATCACTGATTCCCTAAATACATCCCATTCCTCCCCACACTCCCCTTACTTCCATTGTTCTCACCTTTTTCCATTCTGTACACAGTCTCTCCTGGTACTTCCCCACACAGGTCTCCTTCCCAAGCTCACTTATTCTCACCACCTTCTTCACCCCAACATTCACTCCTCTTTTCTGAAAACCCATACTAATCTTCACCTTAGCCTCCACAAGATAATGATCAGACAACCCTCCAGTTGCACCTCTCAGCACATTAACATCCAAAAGTCTCTCTTTCGCACGCCTGTCAATTAACACGTAATCCAATAACGCTCTCTGGCCATCTCTCCTACTTACATAAGTATACTTATGTATATCTCGCTTTTTAAACCAGGTATTCCCAATCATCAGTCCTTTTTCAGCACATAAATCTACAAGCTCTTCACCATTTCCATTTACAACACTGAACACCCCATGCATACCAATTATTCCCTCAACTGCCACATTACTCACCTTTGCATTCAAATCACCCATCACTATAACCCGGTCTCGTGCATCAAAACCGCTAACACACTCATTCAGCTGCTCCCAAAACACTTGCCTCTCATGATCTTTCTTCTCATGCCCAGGTGCATATGCACCAATAATCACCCACCTCTCTCCATCAACTTTCAATTTTACCCATATTAATCGAGAATTTACTTTCTTACATTCTATCACATACTCCCACAACTCCTGTTTAAGGAGTATTGCTACTCCTTCCCTTGCTCTTGTCCTCTCACTAACCCCTGACTTCACTCCCCAGACATTTCCAAACCACTCTTCCCCTTTACCCTTGAGCTTCGTTTCACTCAGAGCCAAAACATCCAGGTTCCTTTCCTCAAACATACTACCTATCTCTCCTTTTTTCACATCTTGGTTACATCCACACACATTTAGGCACCCCACTCTGAGCCTTCGAGGAGGATGATCACTCCCCGCGTGACTCCTTCTTCTGTTTCCCATTTTAGAAAGTTAATACAAGGAGGGGAGGATTTCCGGCCCCCCGCTCCCGTCCCCTCTAGTCGCTTTCTACGACACGCGAGGAATACGTGGGAATACGTGGGAGTAAGATATATGAATATATATATATATATATATATATATATATATATATATATATATATATATATATATATATATATATATATGTATCCCTGGGGATAGGGGGGAAAGAATACCTCCAACGTATTCCCTGCGTGTCGTAGAAGGCGACTAAAAGGGGAGGGAGCGGGGGGCTGGAAATCCTCCCCTCTCTATTTTTTTTTGATTTTTCCAAAAGAAGGAACAGAGAAGGGGGCCAGGTGAGGATATTCCCCCAAAGGCCCAGTCCTCTGTTCTTAACGCTACCTCGCTAATGCGGGAAATGGCGAATAGTTTGAAAAAAACAACAAAAAAAAACATATATATATATATATATGAGAGATGGCCAGAGAGCGTTATTGGATTACGTGTTAATTGACAGGCGCGCGAAAGAGAGACTTTTGGATGTTAATGTGCTGAGAGGTGCAACTGGAGGGATGTCTGATCATTATCTTGTGGAGGCTAAGGTGAAGATTTGTATGGGTTTTCAGAAAAGAAGAGTGAATGTTGGGGTGAAGAGGGTGGTGAGAGTAAGTGAGCTTGGGAAGGAGACTTGTGTGAGGAAGTACCAGGAGAGACTGAGTACAGAATGGAAAAAGGTGAGAACAATGGAAGTAAGGGGAGTGGGGGAGGAATGGGATGTATTTAGGGAATCAGTGATGGATTGCGCAAAAGATGCTTGTGGCATGAGAAGAGTGGGAGGTGGGTTGATGAGAAAGGGTAGAGAGTGGTGGGATGAAGAAGTAAGAGTATTAGTGAAAGAGAAGAGAGAGGCATTTGGACGATTTTTGCAGGGAAAAAATGCAATTGAGTGGGAGATGTATAAAAGAAAGAGACAGGAGGTCAAGAGAAAGGTGCAAGAGGTGAAAAAAAGGGCAAATAAGAGTTAGGGTGAGAGAGTATCATTAAATTTTAGGGAGAATAAAAAGATGTTCTGGAAGGAGGTAAATAAAGTGCGTAAGACAAGGGAGCAAATGGGAACTTCAGTGAAGGGCGCAAATGGGGAGGTGATAACAAGTAGTGGTGATGTGAGAAGGAGATGGAGTGAGTATTTTGAAGGTTTGTTGAATGTGTTTGATGATAGAGTGGCAGATATAGGGTGTTTTGGTCGAGGTTGTGTGCAAAGTGAGAGGGTTAGGGAAAATGATTTGGTAAACAGAGAAGAGGTAGTAAAAGCTTTGCGGAAGATGAAAGCCGGCAAGGCAGCAGGTTTAGATGGTATTGCAGTGGAATTTATTAAAAAAGGGGGTGACTGTATTGTTGACTGGTTGGTAAGGTTATTTAATGTATGTATGACTCATGGTGAGGTGCCTGAGGATTGGCGGAATGCGTGCATAGTGCCATTGTACAAAGGCAAAGGGGATAAGAGTGAGTGCTCAAATTACAGAGGTATAAGTTTGGTGAGTATTCCTGGTAAATTATATGGGAGGATATTGATTGAGAGGGTGAAGGCATGTACAGAGCATCAGATTGGGGAAGAGCAGTGTGGTTTCAGAAGTGGTAGAGGATGTGTGGATCAGGTGTTTGCTTTGAAGAATGTATGTGAGAAATACTTAGAAAAGCAAATGGATTTGTATGTAGCATTTATGGATCTGGAGAAGGCATATGATAGAGTTGATAGAGATGCTCTGTGGAAGGTATTAAGAATATATGGTGTGGGAGGCAAGTTGTTAGAAGCAGCGAAAAGTTTTTATCGAGGATGTAAGGCATGTGTACGTGTAGGAAGAGAGGAAAGTGATTGGTTCTCAGTGAATGTAGGTTTGCGGCAGGGGTGTGTGATGTCTCCATGGTTGTTTAATTTGTTTATGGATGGGGTTGTTAGGGAGGTGAATGCAAGAGTTTTGGAAAGAGGGGCAAGTATGAAGTCTGTTGGGGATGAGAGAGCTTGGGAAGTGAGTCAGTTGTTGTTCGCTGATGATACAGCGCTGGTGGCTGATTCATGTGAGAAACTGCAGAAGCTGGTGACTCAGTTTGGTAAAGTGTGTGAAAGAAGAAAGTTAAGAGTAAATGTGAATAAGAGCAGGGTTATTAGGTACAGTAGGGTTGAGGGTCAAGTCAATTGGGAGGTGAGTTTGAATGGAGAAAAACTGGAGGAAGTAAAGTGTTTTAGATATCTGGGAGTGGATCTGGTAGCGGATGGAACCATGGAAGCGGAAGTGGATCATAGGGTGGGGGAGGGGGCGAAAATTCTGGGAGCCTTGAAGAATGTGTGGAAGTCGAGAACATTATCTCGGAAAGCAAAAATGGGTATGTTTGAAGGAATAGTGGTTCCAACAATGTTGTATGGTTGCGAGGCGTGGGCTATGGATAGAGTTGTGCGCAGGAGGATGGATGTGCTGGAAATGAGATGTTTGAGGACAGTGTGTGGTGTAAGGTGGTTTGACCGAGTAAGTAACGTAAGGGTAAGAGAGATGTGTGGAAATAAAAAGAGCGTGGTTGAGAGAGCAGAAGAGGGTGTTTTGAAATGGTTTGGGCACATGGAGAGAATGAGTGAGGAAAGATTGACCAAGAGGATATGTGTCGGAGGTGGAGGGAACAAGGAGAAGAGGGAGACCAAATTGGAGGTGGAAAGATGGAGTGAAAAAGATTTTGTGTGATCGGGGCCTGAACATGCAGGAGGGTGAAAGGAGGGCAAGGAATAGAGTGAATTGGAGCGATGTGGTATACCGGGGTTGACGTGCTGTCAGTGGATTGAATCAAGGCATGTGAAGCGTCTGGGGTAAACCATGGAAAGCTGTGTAGGTATGTATATTTGCGTGTGTGGACGTATGTATATACATGTGTATGGGGGTGGGTTGGGCCATTTCTTTCGTCTGTTTCCTTGCGCTACCTCGCAAACGCGGGAGACAGCGGCAAAAAAAAAAAAAGAAAAAAAAAAAAAAAAAAATATATATATATATATATATATATATATATATATATATATATATATATATATATATATATATATATATATATATATATATATATATATATATATATTAAGGGGATGACGGTATTGTTGACTGGTTGATAAAGTTATTTAATAAATGTATGATTCATGGTGAGGTGCCTGAGGATTGGCGGAATGCTTGCATAGTGCCATTGTACAAAGGCAGAGGGGATAAGAGTGAGTGCTCAAATTACAGAGGTATAAGTTTGTTGAGTATTCCTGGTAAAGTATATGCGAGGGTATTGATTGAGAGGGTGAAGACATGTACAGAGCATCAGATTGGGGAAGAGCAGTGTGGTTTCAGAAGTGGTAGAGGATGTGTGGATCAGGTGTTTGCTTTGAAGAACGTATGTGAGAAATACTTAGAAAAACAAATGGATTTGTATGTAGCATTTATGGATCAGGAGAAGGCATATGATAGAGTTGATAGAGATGCTTTGTGGAAGGTATTAAAAATATATGGTGTGGGAGACAAGTTGTTAGAAGCAGTGAAAAGTTTTTATCGAGGATGTAAGACATGTGTACGTGTAGGAAGAGAGGAAAGTGATTGGTTCTCAGTAAATGTAGGTTTGCGGCAGGGGTGTATGATGTCTCCAGGGTTGTTTGATTTGTTTATGGATGGGGTTGTTAGGGAGGTGAATGCAAGAGTTTTGGAAAGAGGGGCAAGTATGCAGTCTGTTGTGGATGAGAGAGCTTAGGAAGTGAGTCAGTTGTTGTTCGATGATGATATAGCGCTGGTGGCTGATTCATGTGAGAAACTGCAGAAGCTGGTGACTGAGTTTGGTAAAGTGTGTGAAAGAAGAAAGTTGAGAGTAAATGAGAATAAGAGCAAGGTTATTAGGTACAGTAGGGTTGAGGGTCAAGTCAACTGGGAGGTAAGTTTGAATGGAGAAAAACTGGAGGAAGTGAAGTGCTTTAGATATCTGGGAGTGGATTTGGCAGCGGATGGAACTATGGAAGCGGAGGTGAATCATAGGGTGGGGGAGGGGACGAAAATTCTGGGAGCCTTGAAGAATGTGTGGAAGTCGAGAGCATTATCTCGGAAAGCAAAAATGAGTATGTTTGAAGGAATAGTGGTTCCAACAATGTTGTATTGTTGCGAGGCGTGGGCTATGGACAGAGTTGTGCGCAGGAGGGTGGATGTGCTGGAAATGAGATGTTTGAGGACAATAGTGGTGTGAGGTGGTTTGATCGAGTAAGTAATAATAGGGTAAGAGAGATGTGTGGTAATAAAAAGACACAACACAACAGTGTTAGCCTTATGTGCTTTAGTAATTTGTATATCCTTGTCGTTTTTTAAGGTGTTAATAGCTCTTATGAATCTTTTAGGGCAATTAGCTTCCACTGATTCTGACAAACTGGCATACACTAAACCCTTACAGATATTAATATCATCATTACTTAAATTACTGTATTTTTCTAAATTACAAAAAGACTTTGTGACATCAACACAGCTGGCTTCTCTGTTAGAGCACACAAAATTTAAACCATAGCCTAATGCACACAAGGAATCTTTATCTCGTTGTTTATTAGACAGGTTTACCACAAAAGATGGGTTTGTGTTCTTGGTTCAGTCGCTGTTTTCAATAAGATGGTCCAACTTACGATTTAGTGACACTTGTAGCTTATAGCGTTCTTTCCTTAATTCATCATAGCTATTGTCCAACATCCGGTTCTTCCAGTGTGTCGGTATTGCCATTTGAAAGGCACGTTTCTTCTCTATTGAAATGCGAAAAGCCTTCTCCATTTCAAGTTTCTTTAATTCAGTGTTTTTCTTTAAAGTAATATTTTGAAATTGGTCAAAGGGTCGACCAGACAGCTGCAACAAACGTTGAGGTAGGACAGATCTTGGCATCACTTGTTCATCAAGACATTTCCTAAGGAATTCAAATCGTAACTTCAGGTGGTGAGCCTTGATTAGCGATTTGGAGAAAGCAGTAACGAAAGGAGAAAGTCCAGGACAGCTTGTAGCTTGTTTGTAGCTTGTTTTGGACGATCACATGTTTACCAAATGGCGTCCTAGCTTCGTCTCTTCGATGTACATCAACTGACTGTTATATTTCTCTCTTGTGTCACCCCTGATGATGTGATTATTACACGAAAGTGCACTTGGGAACTTTTCGTGTTTCATTTTCCCCGTGGACTCATAGGAATATCTTGATCACGCGCAAAATTGTGATCCTTTCCAATATATATATATATATATATATATATATATATATATATATATATATATATATATATATATATATGTGTATTCCTATGAGTCCACGGGGATAATGAAACACGATAAGTTCCCAAGCGCACTTTCGTGTAATATTCACATTATCAGGGGAGAGAAAAGAGAGAAATATAAGTCAGTTGATATACATCGAATAGACGAAGCTAGGACGCCATCTTGTTTATCAGAACTTCTGATATTCACGTATACATACAAATTGTCCTAAACAACTTCTCCAGTGTCTGATTTCGCTCGTAGGTTGCACTAGAGATAACCACAGTTCAGTGCTTTGAGCGGCGCACCCACACCATCCAGCCATCTAGATGCTGTGTGCCATCATTCATCTCCTCCATCTAATATACACCTGAAATATAGCAGTGGCTGGGGAACAGAAGTCTTTGTCTTGCGTTTAAGATACTGCTAAACTGGGGATTACAGACGTGGAAATACATCTCGAGTCGTATCCCGCGGGAGCATGTGTGTGTGTGTGTGTGTGTGTGTGTGTGTGTGGGGGGGGGGGGGGGGGGGGGGGAAAGAGGGGAGAGTTGTGATAAATGGCCCCCAGCGCAGCAGGGTTCAACTTAGAAGAGTTTTCCCCTCCTCTGCGAACTTGGTGCGGTCCGTGCATACGTGCATTGAGGAAGTTGTTATGCGAACACGCAAACCAGGATGATTGTGACCTGACAATGAATGGCTTAGTAAGCATACAGCCCAGACTTGTATGTGAGTTTGTGATGATTCCATAATAAACTGCAGCAACACGGAAGCTGGATCCTGGAACACGATGACTTGGTCCTGAAACACGGCGGCTCGATCCTGTAACAGGATGGCTCTATCCTGGAACACTGCAGACCGATCTCGGAACACGGCGGATTGATCCTGGAACACGTTAGCTAGTTCTTGGATCACTGCTACTCGATCCTTGAGCACGAAGGCTCGATCCTGGAACACGATGGCTCAATCCTTGCACACGGTGGCTCGATCCTGGCAACACGGCGGCCCGATCCTGGCACACGGTGGCTTGATCTTGGAACACGGTGGCTTGATCCTAGAAGACGTTAGCTTGATCCTGGATCAAGGCTACTTGATCCTAGAGCACGAAGGCTCGATCCTGGAACACGATGGCTCAATCCTGGCACACGGTGCTCGATCCTGAAACACGGCGGCCCGATCCTGGCACACGCTGGCTTGATCTTGGAAGACGGTGGTTCGATCCTGGAACACGGTGCCTCGATCCTAGTGCACAGACAACCTTTAAGTACAGACGCTAACGGCCCCTGAGGACGACAGTTCGCCCTTTAAGAATATATGGTACTGCCCTTGAGGACGACAGTTCGACACCGTTGAACACAGACGATACGATCCTTAAGGACGCTTGTCCGACTTCTGAGCACAGACGGCACGGTTATTAAGGACGACAATATAAGATTGCTATGTAAGATTCAGGCCATTATAGTCAAAGGGCGCACCGTCCTTTTCAGGAACTCTGCGAGGCTTCACATTCGCTTCACCTGGAGATATTCACGAGACTCTTACTAAGATTGGACGTTATTGATTTAATGGGATCTGAACCAATCCCGTATGTAGACATGTATGCTTAGGATCGTATGTGTCCGCCGTGTACACTATACTCTGTACCACACGTCTCTTTGTCATTTCATACACTAACAACCCACCTCAAACCATGTATGTTCCCTAAGCGTTTTCTTTCCAAATCTTCCTGCCCACGATCTTCTTGGCTTTCTCTGCATCCCAGCAACACTTCTGTGATCACGGAACCTTCCTAATTACCTGTCTTTGATCTTACAGACGCAGACCTTCCCTTCCACATGATCGTCAACGTACCCAGAACTTTGATACGACTCTCCTGTACCCGGTGATGCACGTCAGCCTCCCCCGCATCGTTATGTCTGCTTCACTTCCATTTAACCTACACAGAAACACTTTGTTTCCTTCTGGTCCTCCTTATTTAAGCTCGCACTTTGACATCTTGTCTAACCTTCTGTGGTAATCCATTACATTACTGTTGTTCAAATCTATTGTCAACATCTTCCTTTTACACACACACACACACACACACACACACACACACACTCCCAAACTATTACCAGCATCGTGTTACTGTCTAGAGTCTACCACACACCAGACCTCGTCTTTAAGCACATCATGTGCAAGGCGTGCACCATCTTCCTTTCCTTTGCTTTCAAGGCCGAGGATCCACATCCACACAATGTAACTGAGGCTCCTGCACCTTCAGGTGTATTCGTCCTCATCCATACATATATTGACCCTCATATTACACTTAGTTCTCATTATTCGTCTGGCATGCATTGCAACACGGTACACAACCAGCGTTCTGGTAGGACGATTATCACGTTGGCTACGCATCATTTTTGATCAAGCAGAGTGTTCATGTGAGGTATGGTACGTGTTCTAAAGCTCATGGCCATATCTTTATCAGACACCATTGTTGTCAGTCTGATGCAGATTGTATTGAATACAGGATGTCATGACGCTCCGCAGTAACTCAAGTCTGATACAGCTTTGTGTTTGGTTCAGTTCGGTAAGTGAGGCAACGGGTCTAGACTGAGGGGAAAAAGAGAGGCGTTCTTGGGGTTGGTGAGCCCACGTCTGCAAAAGTTCCTGTGAAAGGAGCTTTATTGTGCTCATTAGATCCACCCTAAGTAAATGGGGACGAAGTTAGAAATACCTGATACCTCTTCTATATCGCAACCTCCTCCCACGATTAAGATGACTAATAGATTCGTCATTCTCCTGTTGACGTCTGATTAGAAATATGGAGTATTAGTCCTGACCTGAGGACGGAATGTCTGTTGTGTTTACACTTGAGCCAGATAACCCCAGTAGATTACTCCTGATGGAGCATATCAACACAGATTAGCTTACATATAATGATGAGACGTCTCTAGTGTCACGATCCATGATATCTGATACCGCCGGAAGTAAGTGAAGAAACATGTATCCCCATTTGCAAATGAATGGCATGGATGGAAATAAAGGGAAAAATCCACTAGAAATTTTTCAGGGTAAAATTGATAAGGAAAACTCTGGCCGTTTCGTATCCCACGCAAACCAGTTTTCTGTTATGAAACTCTCAGGAGATGTTATAGCCGTCGTGTTGCACACAACCAAGACATAATACTGGCCATCACTTCCTAAAGCAATCACATAAAAGGAGGTAAAGACACTTGGCACTTTTGATATAGGAAAGTGTAAGTACACACTTGTTCGTGAGTGTAAGCGCATCACTTCACACTGACTGACTCGTATCATGAAGTGTATTTTCACGCAGCTGAAAAATTCGTATTTCTTTTCATTTCATGTTGCCGATGGACAAAACTGTTCGTCAATGACATCGTTAGCGGCCTCGTTAGTTTTCATTGCTAATTGCCACCACAGTGATATGCAAATGACGGTCACAGATAAGCGATGATCATGTCTCTCGCAGATCAAGAGGCGCGCAACTCCCCAGCGTAGACGATGGTTGCGTCTCTCATGTTCTCACGTCGGAACGGCGCCCAGCGGACCCACCTCCACCGTAGACAGGCAGGACCTGTGGTACAGGACCACGCTTGGGTCGTAATTCCCTACTGAGTCCTGCCTGCTGAACGCTCTCTCTCTCTCTCTCTTACTCTTCCCAGTGGGGTATTTAGGGCAATGATGTATGTTGTGATCGGAGGAGAGAGAGAGAGAGAGAGAGAGAGAGAGAGAGAGAGAGAGAGAGAGAGAGAGAGAGAGAGAGAGAGAGAGAGAGAGAGAGAGAGAGAGAGAGAGAGAGAGAGAGAGAGAGTTCCATAGATTTACATTGGTACACAAGACTACACAGATCCAGGGTCCAAGTGAGGTGGTAGAGAGAGAGAGAGAGAGAGAGAGAGAGAGAGAGAGAGAGAGTTTTGTTTATGACGTGTTACAACGCTGTTGTTTGTACGGCAGGTGAGTCATAAGACGACCAGCAAAATGTTCATTATTCCCTGGAGCATGACGGTACGACCATTGAGTATGACGGTACGACCATTGAGTATGACGGTACGACCATTGAGTATGACGGTTCGACCATTGAGCATGACGGTACGACCATTGAGTATGACGGTACGACCATTGGGCATGACGGTACGACTATTGAGTATGACGTTGCGACCATTGAGTATGACGGTACGACCATTGATCATGACTGTACGACCATTGAGCATGACTGTACGACCATTGAGCATGACTGTAGACCATTGAGCATGACTGTAGACCATTGAGCATGACTGTACAATCATTTAGTATGTCGGTACGACCATTGAGTATGACGGTAGGACCCTTGAGTATGACGGTACGATCTCTGAGCATGACGGTACGACCCCTGTGTAAGACCATACGACCATTGAGTATGACGGTACAACCCTTGAGTATGACTTTACTACCATATGACGGTACAACCCTTGTGTATGACGGTACGACCATTGAGTATGACGGTACGACCATTGATCATGACTGTACGACCATTGAGCATGACTGTACGACCATTGAGCATGACTGTAGACCATTGAGCATGACTGTAGACCATTGAGCATGACTGTACAATCATTTAGTATGTCGGTACGACCATTGAGTATGACGGTAGGACCCTTGAGTATGACGGTACGATCTCTGAGCATGACGGTACGACCCCTGTGTAAGACCATACGACCATTGAGTATGACGGTACAACCCTTGAGTATGACTTTACTACCATATGACGGTACAACCCTTGTGTATGACGGTACGACCATTGAGTATGACGGTACGACCCTTGAGTATGACGGTACGACCCTTGAGTATGACGGTACGACACTTGAGTATGACGGTACGACCCTTGAGTATGACGGTACAACCCTTGAGTATGACGGTACAACCCTTGAGTATGACGGTACAACCCTTGAGTATGTCTGTACGGCCATTGAGTATGACGATACGACCCTTGTGTATGACGGTACGACCCTTGTGTATGACTTTACGACTATTGAGTATGACAGTTCGACCCTTGAGTATGACGGTACGACCCTTGTGTATGACAGTGCGACCCTTGTGTATGACTGTACGACCTTTGAGCGTGACGGTAAGACCCTTGAGCATGACGGTACGGCCCTTAAGCATGATGGTACGACCCTCTAGTATGACGGTACGACCCCTAGCATAACGGTGTGACCCGTAAGTATGACGGTACGACCCTTGTGCATAATGGTACGACCTTCGAGTATGACGGTAAGACCCCTAGGTATGATGACCTGGTCTTTCACCGGTCCTTGAGAGGTCAGGTCAAGCTCTAGTGTACCACAACCAACCGACCAGATGATTATCCAGCCAACCATCCAGTCAGTTAACTCATCGTTCAACCGTCCAATCTACCCAGTCATCCAGACAATGACGAACCAGTGTCTCCGGTTAAGACTGGTAGAACGTCGAAGTGGCCAGGGTATGGATGGAACAGCGTAGGCGTTCTTACGTTCCTTGTCGAGAATATGGATAGTAGTGTACTTTCCTTGAACCGTTCGTCCCCTGACGTGGGAGCTCCACACACATGTCCACTCGTTCGCCAGTTCGTCCTGCGAAAGAACGACTGTGGGTATTCATGTGTTCTCACGTTCTTCAGGTGACTGAACTGTTATAAATGTTCCGTCTTCCACATGCTGATGCAACCTTTTTTTTTTTTTTGAGCTGAATAACAACGTATTCTTTGAGATGATGAACACCTTGTCCTGTGTGCTACTGAACAAGTTATTCTGTGTGTTGATTGACTTGTTCTCTGTTGAGATACGCAGATAGTTCTTTGTGATGATAGGTCTGTTCTTAGTGTAGATAAACAACTTACTCTTTGTGCTGATAACCTTCTTAAGTTGAGTCGATAAACAGCTTAATCTTTGGAACGATAAATAACTTGTTCTTTGTGCTGATAAATGATTTGTTCTTTGTGTTGATAAACAACTTTTCCTGAATGGAAATAAACAACTCGTCCTCTGGGCTGACGTGCCTGTCTTTGCGATGGTTATCCGGTCATTCAGAGGTTGTGATTGTGTTTGGGTCACGCCAACAGAACTGATCCCGACTTCCCAACCGCCAGACTCCTCCGCCTTCCTTCATTACTGGGGATCACTGGGAGTTTCCCCTCCCGCTGCACACGTCCTTGCCTCACTCTTGTTGACATGATGACCGCAATACTGACGGGGGTCGTCCGGTGCCTCTCTCATCGCAAGGTTCAGCCGAGACTTGATAGGTGGAAGATCCATGTCTTGTGGTCATGACTTTATTCTCTTTTTTTACGTTGAAGCCTCCAGTCACGTACAAAAGTCTACATCAAGACTGGGCCTAAATTGAAATGTAGAGAGGATTATGGAAGGGAAAAAGAAGAGACAAGGGAAAGTATTTGCGAAAAAAAAAAGATATGCCAGGTCATAGTTATTGGGAAAGACATGTGAAGGTAGAGTTCCAAAGCTTCGAGGTGTAGGAAAAGAAGCAGGTATCAAAACGGCCCACCCTTGAGTTGCCTAACAGCCACATAATAATTATGTGACGTAACAGCTTGCCGAGTATTGCGTGGCCTATCTAGTGGTGGGAGTACACAAGCAGCCAGCTCTCGAGAGCAAAATCCATATATGTGTTAAGGGTAGAGTTTTAACACTCGTGTTGCCGCGTCTCTTAACCTTGTGCATATATGTACAATATCTTTGTTTATATTTATGTATATGTATTCACACACACACACACACACACACACACACACACACACACACACACACACACACACACACACACGTGTACGTATGTATATATGTATAAAAGATGATAGTTTATGCCTGATGATATTTCTCTCATTTCCATACTAATTTCTCTTATCACTTCCATCTTTCCATCCTCATCTCCCCAACATTACTGTCCCTTATCTCAGTTTCATATCATCCTGTGGCCCTAGTCTCTTGGATCTTCCTGTACGAATCCCTACCCTTTACATCACAAGAGATCCTCGCACCCCTTACATTACAACCGACCCTCCCACCCCTTACATTACAACCGACCCTCCCACCCCTTACATTACAACCGACCCTCCCACCCCTTACATTACAACCGACCCTCCCACCCCTTACATTACAACCGACCCTCCCACCCCTTACATTACAACCGACCCTCCCACCCCTTACATTAGAAGTGAACTTCCCACCCCTTACATTACAACCCACTTTCATCCCTTACAGGACAGCCTCTTACATCGCAATGGACCCTGTCACCCCTTACATCACAACCAACTCCCATCCCTTACGTGACACCCTACCCTCACTCTTTCCATCACAACTATTCCCTACTCTTTAATTACAATCAACCTTCATTTCATAGAGTTCAAGCAGCCCCTTACAGTACGATCAACCCACACAGTACAGTCAACCCCTTGCAGCACAACCAGCAGCAACCTCCTTACAACCATGCCCCAACCCCATACATTTCAACCAACTACCACCTTATACATCACAATCATCACCCAACCACTGCGCTGCAACCAGCCTCCCCTCTCCCCAGTTTTACCTTTCCTCCCCCGTCATAAAACCCTCACCCAACTCCCTCCTTGGGTGTGAGAGTGAAGTGTGTGGCCACGGTTGTGGTCCAGACTCCACGGGACTCACCCCTCTCCCAAAGGTCCGTGGATGGGGTCTCTTCTTTGCTTTTGCTCCAGATTTGCTCCGGGAACTCACTCTCTGTTTCTTTCTACCTCTGACCTCTCATGTATCTCTTATTATCAAGATTCCTTTTATGATAGAGTTGTTAGAGGAATAGAGGAGAGGAAGAAGAAGTGGGACAGAGAAGGGATATAGAATGAAATGGAGGGGAAGATTGAAATCTGTTCAGTTGTATAGTGTATGTTTTGTGATGGATGTGAGGCATTTTCTAGAAGCGTGTTTTTGCTGCCTTGTTTACATACCCAGGGCAGACTGGAGGGTGTGCGTATGTGGTAGTGTTGTATACTTATTCTTTTTGAGGGTGATTCAACAAGCTAAGCTAAATAATGTTCATTGTGTACATTGATGGATGACTGGAGCCTCCCTGAGATCTTTGAGGCTTCGAGGGAACCAAGGGTGTTCCATGTTTGTGCTGTTGTCCAAATCTCGGATCTGTCTGTTGTTCGTATCGTCTTTGTCCTCAAGACTCTGCCTTACGTTATGGGCTGCTTCTCTTAAGTTTGAAGCGACTGGTTTAATCTTTCATCGTCCGTGCTGTTCTACGGTGGGTTTTCAGCGTAGGGATATTTTCATGTGTAACTTCGGCTTGCGTGTTTTGGAGGCGAGGAACATTGGTATGGGCGAGCAGGTTAGGGCAGGTATCATCATTGGCTTGATTACATGTAATCTTTGTGTCTCTGGAAGGTACCAGACTTCACTGAGCGTTCTTATCTCTCCAGTTCTCTGGGCTCGCCAGGGTTCCTCATGGTCCACAACCTTCTGTGGTAGAGACTGGTGGAGTAGTACCTGTAGCGCTCCCTTGATGATCATGTAAGCCATACAACTTCCCCATAATGGTTCTCTGACTCTCTGCCCCTTACACTGCAGTGCTCATGGGGGTCAGTTTGTGGCATGAGGCACCACTGTGGTGGATCATCTCAGTGGTACACCATCACTGATTCTCCTATTCCCTGGGATAACGTTCATCACAATAAACATTGGTTACCACCTTATAGTACAAATTGTTTGCCCCCTTATGGTACCCATTGGTTACCCCCTCCCTCATGGTACCCTTTGGTTCTCCTTGGGCACCGTCGTTTTAGGTACCTACGCCCCTGTGGTGTGTGGTTGGCCCCTTTGGTTTCTCCCACGAGAGAATCACCTTGTCTGCTTTGGTCTACAGAGAGAGAGAGAGATAGATAGAGAGATAGATAGATAGATAGATAGATAGATAGAGAGAGAGAGAGAGAGAGAGAGAGAGAGAGAGAGAGAGAGAGAGAGAGAGAGAGAGAGAGAGAGAGAGAGAGAGAGTTTAGTATGCACGTGAGAGATAGAGAGTACCAGCTTACTTCCGAGTACTTGCGATGAGATTTTACCAAAAGGCAGAGACAGCGCGTAGAGCTTATCCCAGGAATGTGTAGAGTCACGAGGAACAAGTCGTGCGAGTTAGATGTTGTCAAGTGTAATGTGTGAGATGGAGTGATTGTGTTTATGGAGTGAATGCCAGCCAGCAGCCCCACGTGTGGGTGAGGCGCAAGGCCACACACACACACACACATACGCTACACATACGAATGTCTGCTCAACATTCGACTGTGGTACATCACAACATTCAAAACAACAACCTCCAGTGGATGCAGGAGAGAGAGAGAGAGAGAGAGAGAGAGAGAGAGAGAGAGAGAGAGAGAGAGAGAGAGAGAGAGAGAGAGAGAGAGAGAGAGAGAGAGAGAGAGAGAGAGTTAAAATCAATAGTGACCTCGAATCCTACATTGAAACAGCACCGTTAAGGGAGCTTCTGTCTGGTACATTCTCCTTTCTCCCAGGCACGGTTTTTCCCCTCCCTTTGTCTAAGTAACCGGTGGAGATTATAGTGAAGGGAGCTCTTATCTGGTGCAGCTCGCCCTACTCCCAGGCATGGTTCTTCTCTCCCTTTGTCTAAGGGACCAGTGGATAGCGTTATCAGAGGAGCTCTCGTCTGAGACAACCTCCCTTCACCCAGGGATAGTTCCTCCCTTTCATCTGTTTAGGTCAGCAGTTAAGACCATTATAACTTCGACACTACTACCTCCCTTCTCATATAGGTGGTTCCTCCCACTCTGTGTTTAGGGCAGCAGTGAAGGACATCATTAAGGTAGCTCTTGATCAGCACCTACTCCCTTCTCCCAGGAATGTTCCCTTCCTCCCTGTGTCTAGGACAGTAGAGAGAGGCATCATAAAGGGAACTTTTGCCTGGTGCAGCCTCCTCTCTCCCTAAGAAGTCTCCTCCCTCCCTGTGTCCAGGCCAGCAGTTAAAGAGCGTCGTTAAGCGAGCTTTGGCCTGGTGCAGCCTCCCTTTTCCCTGGGAGGTGTCGTGCCTGCCTCTGGCTGCCTGCGTCCAGAGCCGCACTGCAGTCTTCCCCGGCCGTCCCTCACAACCCTCACATTGAATACACTGGCGGAGGCCAGGCGGGTGATTTCGTTGTCATCTTTCCCTGTTCTCTCCTCCTTCTTTTTCACTCTTGCTCTCCGTTGATCAATCAACATTTTCTCAAACGTTTGTTGCTTAGAGGAATACTTGTCTCTGGTCGATACTGAAGACTACTGGTTCAGCTGTGTGGCCCGGACATCGATGTGCATAACATGATATTTCTTGAGGTAGAATTATAGAAAATAACAAGTAAAAGACTAGAACACATACACACACACACACACACACACACACACACACACACACACACACACACACACACAATGAAAATATACACGAATATTCTAAACTACAGCTTCCATGCACAGAAGGATAGGAGGTCTGGATGTGTCGGGGTTTATTGATATGTATTAGTGTATGTGGGTGTGTGGTGGTGGTGGTGGTGAGGAGGAGGAGGAGGAGGGAGGAATGTTTTCAATATAGACAAACACAAAACCTTCGTATGTCGACACACATACACAGTACCAGTGCCAGTATCAGATTAGGTGTCTCTTCACAACCTTCATGAATTAGAGGCAGAAATTCCATGAATTAGAGGCAGAAATTCCATGAATTAGAGGCAGAGATTCCATGAATTAGAGGCAGAGATTCCATGAATTAGAGGCAGAAATTCCATGAATTAGAGGCAGAGATTCCATGAATTAGAGGCAGAAATTCCATGAATTAGAGGCAGAGATTCCATGAATTAGAGGCAGAAATTCCATGAATTAGAGGCAGAGATTCCATGAATTAGAGGCAGAGATTCCATGAATTAGAGGCAGAGATTCCATGAATTAGAGGCAGAGATTCCATGAATTAGAGGCAGAGATTCCATGAATTAGAGGAAGAGATTCCATGAATTAGAGGCAGAAATTCCATGAATTAGAGGCAGAAATTCCATGAATTAGAGGCAGAGATTCCATGAATTAGAGGAAGAGATTCCATGAATTAGAGGCAGAAATTCCATGAATTAGAGGCAGAAATTGCTTAAATGACTGGAAAAAAATGCTTGAGTGAAGAGCAGAAAATGCCCCAATGAAGGGCAGAAATGCTTGAATGAAGGGCAGGAAATACAGGAACTAGAGGCAGAAAATGCAGCAAGATGAATGAGGTCAAACAGCGTGCTGACGTCTACAGTACCTAGGCGTTCCTTGACGTCCTCACAGCCTGTGGACTGTTTCCTGACGTCCTCACAACCTGTAGACCGTGTTCTGACGTCGTCACAACCTGTGAACTGTGTCTTGACGTCCTCACAACCTGTGGACTGTTTATTGACGTCCTCACAACCTGTGGACTGTGTTCTGACGTCGTCACAACCTGTGGGCTGTGTCTTGACGTCCTCACAACTTGTGGACTGTTTATTGACGTCCTCACAACCTGTGGACAGTGTTCTGACGTCGTCACAACCTGTGAACTGTGTCTTGATGTCCTCACAACCTGTGGACTGTTTATTGACGTCCTCACAACCTGTGGACAGTGTTCTGACGTCGTCACAACCTGTGGGCTGTGTCTTGACGTCCTCACAACTTGTGGACTGTGTCTTGACGTCCTCACAACCTGTGGACTGTTTACTGACGTCCTCACAACCAGTGGACTGTGTTCTGACGTTTTCACAACCTATGGGCTGTGTCATAACTTCTTCACAACCTGTGGACTGTGTCTTGACATTCTCACAATCTATGGATATCCTTACAACCTGAGGCGATGTGTGTTGACGTTCTTATAACCTGTGGACTGTGTGTTGATACCCTTACAACCTATGGCTATGTGTTGACGTTCTCACAACCTGTGGAATGTGTTCTGACGTCCTCACAACCTGTGGACTGTTTACTGACGTCCTCACAACCTGTGTACTGAGTGCTGACATCCTCACAACCCGTGTACTGTGTGCTGACGTCCTCACAACCTGTGGGCTGTATGCTGACGTCCTCACAACCTGTGCAGTGTGTGCTGACGTCCTCATAACCTGTGTACTGTGTGCTGACGTCCTCATAACCCGTGTACTGTGTGCTGACGTCCTCACAACCTGTGGGCTGTATGCTGACGTCCTCACAACCTGTGCAGTGTGTGCTGACGTCCTCATAACCTGTGTACTGTGTGCTGACGTCCTCATAACCCGTGTACTGTGTGCTGACGTCCTCACAACCTTTGGACTGTTTACTGACGTCCTCACAACCTGTGGACTGTGTGCTGACGTCCTCACAGCATATCTACTGTATGCTGACGTCCTCACAACCTGTGGACTGTGTGCTGACGTCCTCACAACCTGTGTACTGTGTGCTGACGTCCACACAACCTGTGGACTGTGTGCTGACGTCCTCACAGCCTGTCTACTGTGTGCTGACGTCCTCTCAACCTGTTTACTGTGTGCTGACGTCGTCACAACCTGTGTACTGTGTGCTGACGTCCTCACAACCTGTGCACTGTGTGCTGACGTCCTCACAACCTGTGCACTGTGTGCTGACGTCCTCACAACCTGTCTACTGTGTGCTGACGCCCTCACAACCTGTCTACTGTGTGCTGACGTCCTCACAACTTGTGGACTGTGTGCTGACGTCCTCACAACCTATGGACTGTGTGCTGACGTCCTCACAACCTGTGGACTGTGTGCTGACGTCCTCACAACCTGTGGACAGTGTGCTGACGTCCTCACAGCATATCTACTGTACGCTGACGTCCTCACAACCTGTGGACTGTGTGCTGACGTCCTCACAGCATATCTACTGTATGCTGACGTCCTCACAACCTGTGGACTGTGTGCTGACGTTCTCACAGCCTGTCTACTGTGTGCTGACGCCCTCACAACCTGTCTACTGTGTGCTGACGTCCTCACAACCTGTGGACTGTGTGCTGACGTCCTCACGTTGTGTGAACTAGACCAGTATTGTCAGCAACTTCCCGTCATGAGGTCAGACATTTGGACATATCTACTGCAAATGGTGCATTTCTTTATATTGTCAGCAGTTTTGGTCATACATCTTGGTATACGTGTATGTGAGATGTATGCATAACTTAGACATAAGATATACGTGTATCTGATGTATAAATGTACGTTTAAAACGTAAGCTTATCTGAGATATAAGGTCATCTAAGATATACGTGTATCTAAGGTATACGTGTATCTGAGATATATGAGTATCAGATATACATGTATCTAAGATATACGTGTCTCTAATACATGTATCTAAAATATACGAGTCTCTAATACATGTATCTAAGATATACGAGTCTCTAATACATGTATCTAAGATATGCGAGTCTCTAATACATGTATCTAAGTACATAGTTTGTCGTAATGTGGTACTGCCTTCACGACATAATGTACATTACATACGCCCTTCATCCATGTACGTGTGTACCAAGGTCGACCGTCGTGTACACGTCATTCAAACACTATACATTGCTCAATGGTGCAGCATTGGTGTACAAATTTGTACCCTGTCATTAATAAGTGTTCGTACACAGAGATTCTCATGTTACACCATCTTTGCAACACACTAGTGGGTTTATATCGACACACGGACCTACACAGATGCACCTTCTGTCCAGACGTAGACTTTGCTACACCCGAAGATACACTCCTCACAACACGGCTGGACCACTGACATACACTTCCTGCAAAGCATACGGATCGCTGTCTCACAGTGAGAGAGAGAGAGAGAGAGAGAGAGAGAGAGAGAGAGAGAGAGAGAGAGAGAGAGAGAGAGAGAGAGAGAGAGAGAGAGAGAGAGAGAGAGAGAGAGAGAGAGAGAGAGCCAGGCGCTCCATTACTGGTGTATTTTGCAGCGTGTCCTGAAGCCATGGGTCAAGATGTGCTAGTGAGATGTGTGAAGCGCGTGGCTCGACCATGGATCTCACCCGCATCATCTTGTGTCGGGGGCCAGACGATGCTCCCTCAACACTACTGTCTGTCACCCACGATGCCTCCTGCTGGTCATGTCAAGGGGGATGGTGACTGGTAGTGATGGTGCTGGTAGGGGTGAGGGTGATGAGTGGGGCATTAGCACTGTGGCCCTTGCTGCCTCCTGGCGCGTGAGGGGTGATGGTGACCTGTGGTTTCGACCGCTGGTGAGGGAGTGTTCCTGGTGAAGGAGTTTTCGATCTCCAGAAGTTCTGTTGGGTAGTGATCTTTGTGTCTGAGGTTGACACTGAAGTTCTCGGTGCCTCTTGGTGAGTGAGGGAGCACAGTGACTGCTGGTGAGGCAGTGTAGGTTTGGAGTCAGTACTCGTGTTCCTGGTGAAGGAATTTAATCTCTAGAAGTTCTCTTAACTTTTCCTTAATCGATGTGGTGGCGTTCACACTGCCGCTCTCTCTCTCTCTCTCGTGGTAGGTAGTATGTGGGAGGCGGACAATGACCAGGGAGGTATATCACCAGTGCTAACCGCCGGGATATCAGGAAGATTACTGAAGGTTGTGCAGTGAGATAGCATTTCACTGGCTGTTAAAGCTCACTCCATTGACCCAGGGAACTGTCATTTTCTTTCTGCTTCACCCACACTAGGGATGTTGTCTTTCAGTCCACAAACATACAATCTCTTTATAGTTTTAACCACCTCTCCCTCTCTGTCTCACTTTACCTTTCCCCTCCTGTCCTCTCTCCACTTGTCCCTTCCCATCCTCTTCTTCTCCTGATGAACTCTCGCATCTGAATATATATGATTTACACCAGTCATTTCCTCTGCACACCCCCTTCATACACCGTCATTAGTTTACAAAGCAAAGTCCCTTTGTTGAACATTCATTAGGAGCTGTTGACATGATTATGATAACCAACGTGACTAATTAGAGCTTAGCGAGTAAGCTCATTATAAAGGAACTAATTATCAGCGAGGTAACCCTTGACACCTTCCCCAGTAAGTAATTCGGTAAACCAGAAATACATCGCATTTAGTCGTGAATCCTGGTTGGTTGGTTGGCTGGTTGTTAGGACCTTCCAACTGTCGTGGTCGTGCCGTCCGGCAGCGTCAACCTACACCCACCAACACCCTTCTTCAGGTCTTGTGGATAATTCTACGACCACATTACGCTCTCACTATGGCACCTAGCTGAGTAAGATGTAAAACCTCAGAGGCGGAACAACTGTACTGAGAGAGGGAGGTCATATGCTCTGATTCATGTGTGTAAATGATGAGTTAGGAAAGAAAATGTCATTATGCAGTTTCAGGTCCCGAAGATGGGGTTTAGGCAAGAGCAGGAACCTCAGGTGGCTCTCTGACCAAGTCTGGAGTTGCCTTTCTGACGAAGGGCTTTAGTCAGGCCCGGGTCTGAAGTAGTCGTTCTGACGAAGGGATTAGACAAGGACCAGAACCTAAGCTTCCTCCCTAGAGAGTGAATTTAACCTAACCAGGTCGTACATGACTGAACTTAACGAAACCAGATACGGAGTTCTCGAAGAAAAAGACAAACGCCAGTTCTTTAGTTGTCTTACACCATCGTGTAAGCAGTGCCATCAGCGGCAGGAGGAACGAGACACACACACGTTGATCATCCACTCAGATTCTTCACTTTGGTCCCTCAGCTGACTCAGAGAGATGTCCCTGTGTTGCCACTCACACTTACCTATGAGAACCCGTGGACCTCGGTCTTCACCCCTTAGATAAACATCAGAGTGGTCCGCTAACGTAATTAGACATTTTAATTCTTCAGGTAAAGACCACTTACGACAACTTGTGTACGTGCGTAGATATCTGCTCTACGAAAGACATTGGAAGGAGACATCTTACACAGAGGCTCCGTTGTTTCCGCGTAAGACCAGTTCCCAGCGCTGCGGGAGGCGGGAGCAGCACTATGTACAACTGTACCTCTTACTCTCTCGCTCTTCCATAGACGTCAGTGGGTGACGTCAACGTGGGAGAGGGAGCAGGCTCCCGCGCTGTGAACACGTCATTAAACGTCGGAAGGCCGGTGTTTCGGGGAAGGATAACGCCCCAGGGAGCGGTAGATGAAGAGTCTTTCGATAACTTCATTTGCCGAATGTGTTTTGCCATCATTACATTCGGGAGTTGGGGGAAAGGGTCTCTCTCTCTATCTCTCTCTCTCTCTCTCTCTCTCTCTCTCTCTCTCTCTCTCTCTCTCTCTCTCTCTCTCTCTCTCTCTCTCTCTCTCTCTCTCTCTCTCTCTCTCTCTCTCTCTCTCTCTCTCCACAAATATAGATGCGCGTCTGTTAACATTTCTAGGAAATTATAGGTGAAGCGAATATCCTAAGAAGTGTAGTTACACGATGAGGAAGAAAGGAGAGGAGAGAGGATACAACACCACGAAGATCGAACCTCCGACCAGCTTGGCCTCGATGTGAAGGAAGTTGTCCCATGTATACAAGTTTCCAGCGCTGGTGCAATGTGTCTGTCGGCGGTATTGACAAAGCAACTTCAGCAGCAACGAAGGATCTCAGCTACAGTTATAGGAAGAAGAACGGATAAAACAAAACAAAACCGGGTGTACAGACGTTATTCGGATAAAGAAAAAGGCATATATGGATATAATATGGTCTGTTTAAGAGCAGGGGAGAATGGTGTAAAATGGCGCTCTCTCTATTTAGAGGGTAAGCATATTCTAAGAATTGAATTACAAGGGGAAGCTGTTCCCTAAGAGTGGAAGACGAGTATGGCACGTCTGTGAAACAAGGGATACAGTATTAGCAACATGCAGTTGTCGAGGGGGGAATTAGAACTGGATTATATATATATATATATATATATATATATATATATATATATATATATATATATATATATATATATATATATATATATATATATATATATATATATATATATATATATATATATATATATATATATATATATGTATGTATGTATATATATATTTAGACGATTTTTTCAGAGAAATAATGCAAATGAGTGGGAGATGTATAAAAGAAAGAGGCAGGAGGTCAAGAGAAAGGTGCAAGAGGTGAAAAAGAGAGCAAATGAGAGATGGGGTGAGAGAGTATCTTTAAATTTTAGGGAGAATAAAAAGATGTTTTGGAAGGAGGTAAATAAAGTGCGTAAGACAAGGGAACAAATGGGATTTTCAGTGAAGGGGGCTAATGGGGAGATGATAACAAGTAGTGGTGATATGAGAAGGAGATGGAGTGAGTATTTTGAAGGTTCGTTGAATGTGTTTGATGATAGAGTGGCAGATATAGGGTGTTTTGGTCGAGGTGGTGAGCAAAGTGAGAGGGTTAGGGAAAATGATTTGGTAAACAGAGAAGAGCTAGTAAAAGCATTGCAGAAGATGAAAGCCGGCAAGGCAGCGGGTTTGGATGGTGTTGCAGTGGAATTTATCAAAAAAGGGGGTGACTGTATTGCTGACTGGCTGGTAAGGTTATTCAATGTATGTATGATTCATGGTGAGGTGCCTGAGGACTGGCGGAATGCTTGCATAGTGCCATTGTACAAAGGCAAAGGGGATAAGAGTGTGCGCTCAAATTACAGAGGTATAAGTTTCTTGAGTATTCCTGGTGGATCAGGTGTTTGCCTTGAAGAATGTACGTGAGAAATACTTAGAAAAGCAAATGGATTTGTATGTAGCATTTATGGATCTGGAGAAGGCATATGATAGAGTTAATAGGGATGCAGGGATGCTCTGGGGAAGGTATTAAGAATATATGGTGCGGGAGGCAAGTTGTTAGAAGCAGTGAAAAGTTTTTATCGAGGATGTAAGGCATGTGTACGTGTAGGAAGAGAGGAAAGTGATTGGTTCTCAGTGAATGTAGGTTTGCGGCAGGGTTGTGTGATGTCTCCTTGGTTGTTTAATTTGTTTATGGATGGGGTTGTTAGGGAGGTGAATGCAAGAGTTTTGGAAAGAGGGGCAAGTATGCAATCTGTTGTGGATGAGAGAGCTTGGGAAGTGAGTCAGTTGGTGTTCGCTGATGATACAGCGCTGGTGGCTGATTCATGTGAGAAACTGCAGAAGCTGGTGGCTGAGTTTGGTAAACTGTGTGAAAGAAGAAAGTTGAGAGTAAATGTGAATAAGAGCAAGGTTATTAGGTACAGTAGGGTGGAGGGTCAAGTCAATTGGGAGCTAAGTATGAATGGAGAGTGACTGGAGGAAGTGAAGTGTTTTAGATATCTGGGAGTGGATTTGGCAGCGGATGGAACTATGGAAGCGGAAGTAAATCATAGTGTGGGGGAAATGGTAAAAACTCTGGGAGCCTAGACGAATGTGTGGAAGTCGAGAACGTTATCTCGGAAAGCAAAAATGGGTATGTTTGAAGGAATAGTGGTTCCAACAATGTTGTATGGTTGCGAGGCGTGGGCTATGGATAGAGTTGTGCGCAGGAGGTTGGATGTGCTAGAAATGACATGTTTGAGGACAATATGTGGTGTGAGGTGGTTTACTCGAGTAAGTAATAATAGGGTAAGAGAGATGTGTGGTAATAAAAAGAGTGTGGTTGAGAGAGCAGAAGAGGGTGTTTTGAAATGGTTTGGTCACTTGGAGAGAATGAGTGAGGAAAGATTGACCAAGAGGATATATGTGTCAGAGGTGGAGGGAACGAGGAGAAGTGGGAGACCAAATTGGAGGTGGAAAGATGGAGTGAAAAAATTTTTAAGTGATCGGGGCCTGAACATGCAGGAGGGTGAAAGGCGTGCAAGGAAAAGAGTGAATTTGAACGATGTGATATACCGGGGTCGTCGTGCTGTCAATGGATTGACCCAGGGCATGTGAAGAGTCTGGGGTAAACCATGGAAAGTTTTGTGGGGCCTGGATGTGGAAAGGGAGCTGTGGTTTCGGTGCATTATTACATGACAGCTAGAGACTGAGTGTGAACGAATGTGGCCTTTGTTGTCTTTTCCTAGCGCTACCTCAACACATGAGAGGGGTAGGGGGTTGTTATTTCATGTGTGGCGAGGTGGCGATGGAATGAATAAAGGTAAACAGTATGAATTATGTACATGTTTATATATGTATATGTCTGTGTGTGTATATATGTATACGCTGAGATGTATAGGTATGTATATTTGCGTGTGTGGACGTGTAGGTATATACATGTGTATGTGGGTGGGTTGGGCCATTCTTTCGTCTGTTTCCCTGCGGTACCTCGCTAACGCGGGAGACAGCGACAAAGCAAAATAAATAATATATATATATATATATATATATATATATATATATATATATATATATATATATATATATTTTTTTTTTTTTTTTTTTCAAACTATTCGCCATTTCCCGCGCTAGCGAGGTAGCGTTAAGAACAGAGGACTGGGCCATTGAGGGAATATCCTCACCTGGCCCTCTTCTCTGTTCCCTCTTTTGGAAAATTAAAAAAAATTGAGAGGGGAGGATTTCCAGCCCCCCGCTCCCTCCCCTTTTAGTCGCCTTCTACGACACGCAGGGAATACGTGGGAAGTATTCTTTCTCCCCTATCCCCAGGGATAATATATCCCCAGGGATATATATATATATATATATATATATATATATATATATATATATATATATATATATATATATATATACAAAATAGGTAAATAAATAACATTTATATATATATATTTATATATATATATATATATATATATATATATATATATATATATATATATATATATATATATATATATATATATGTATATATATATATATGGAAAATTCTAAGAGGTTCCAGTAATAGGTAGTATGACGTCAAGAATAACAAAGCGCCTATCCTGTCTGCCGCCAATCACAAGTTCCCACTTCTTTTAGCGCCACGGAATATACGATTTCCTCCTCCAGATTTATTCAGATGTAGCTCAGAGAACGCTCCTCTCTCCCTTATTTATTGTCTCATAAATACACACAAAAGAGAGAGGAAGCAGGAAGAGGACGTGATGGTTAGTGTGATTGGGCAACGAAGGGGGGGTAGAGAGAGAGAGAGAGAGAGAGAGAGAGAGAGAGAGAGAGAGAGAGAGAGAGAGAGAGAGAGAGAGTTGCCCAGTTCCATTTTAGATTGCGCGTGTTGGATATGGGGGAAGAATTACGGTTTGTGTTTTCATTTTTTTTCATTTTA
>NC_092248.1:21280418-21295418 GCF_036320965.1 Panulirus ornatus | reverse complement strand
CTATCATCAAACACATTCAACAAACCTTCAAAATACTCACTCCATCTCCTTCTCACATCACCACTACTTGTTATCACCTCCCCATTTGCGCCCTTCACTGAAGTTCCCATTTGCTCCCTTGTCTTACGCACTTTATTTACCTCCTTCCAGAACATCTTTTTATTCTCCCTAAAATTTAATGATACTCTCTCACCCCAACTCTCATTTGCCCTTTTTTTCACCTCTTGCACCTTTCTCTTGACCTCCTGTCTCTTTCTTTTATACATCTCCCACTCAATTGCACTTTTCCCCTGCAAAAATCGTCCAAATGCCTCTCTCTTCTCTTTCATTAATACTCTTACTTCTTCATCCCACCACTCACTACCCTTTCTAATCAACCCACCTCCCACTCCTCTCATGCCACAAGCATCTTTTGCGCAATCCATCACTGATTCCCTAAACACATCCCATTCCTCCCCCACTCCCCTTACTTCCATTGTTCTCACCTTTTTCCATTCTGTACTCAGTCTCTCCTGGTACTTCCTCACACACGTCTCCTTCCCAAGCTCACTTACTCTCACCACCCTCTTCACCCCAACATTCACTCTTCTTTTCTGAAAACCCATACAAATCTTCACCTTAGCCTCCACAAGAAAATGATCAGACATCCCTCCAGTTGCACCTCTCAGCACATTAAAATCCAAAAATCCCTCTTTCGCGCGCCTGTCAATTAACACGTAATCCAATAACGTTCTCTGGCCATCTCTCCTACTTACATAAGTATACTTATGTATATCTCGCTTTTTAAACCAGGTATTCCCAATCATCAGTCCTTTTTCAGCACATAAATCTACAAGCTCTTCACCATTTCCATTTACAACACTGAACACCCCATGTATACCAATTATTCCCTCAACTGCCACATTACTCACCTTTGCATTCAAATCACCCATCACTATAACCCGGTCTCGTGCATCAAAACCACAAACACACTCATTCAGCTGCTCCCAAAACACTTGCCTCTCATGATCTTTCTTCTCATGCCCAGGTGCATATGCACCAATAATCACCCATCTCTCTCCATCAACTTTCAGTTTTACCCATATTAATCGAGAATTTACTGTCTTACATTCTATCACATACTCCCACAACTCCTGTTTCAGGAGTACTGCTACTCCTTCCCTTGCTCTTATTATTATTATTATTATTATTATTATTATTGTTATTAGTATTATTATTATTAGTTTTTTTTTTTTTTTTTTTTTTTTTTATACTTTGTCGCTGTCTCCCGCGTTTGCGAGGTAGCGCAAGGAAACAGACGAAAGAAATGGCCCAACCCCCCCCCCCCATACACATGTACATACACACGTCCACACACGCAAATATACATACCTACACAGCTTTCCATGGTTTACCCCAGACGCTTCACATGCCTTGCTTCAATCCACTGACAGCACGTCAACCCCTGTATACCACATGACTCCAATTCACTCTATTTCTTGCCCTCCTTTCACCCTCCTGCATGTTCAGGCCCCGATCACACAAAATCTTTTTCACTCCATCTTTCCACCTCCAATTTGGTCTCCCTCTTCTCCTCGTTCCCTCCACCTCCGACACATATATCCTCTTGGTCAATCTCTCCTCACTCATTCTCTCCATGTGCCCAAACCATTTCAAAACACCCTCTTCTGCTCTCTCAACCACGCTCTTTTTATTTCCACACATCTCTCTTACCCTTACGTTACTTACTCGATCAAACCACCTCACACCACACATTGTCCTCAAACATCTCATTTCCAGCACATCCATCCTCCTGCGCACATCTCTATCCATAGCCCACGCCTCGCAACCATACAGCATTGTTGGAACCACTATTCCCTCAAACATACCCATTTTTGCTTTCCGAGATAATGTTCTCGACTTCCACACATTTTTCAAGGCTCCCAAAATTTTCGCCCCCTCCCCCACCCTATGATCCACTTCCGCTTCCATGGTTCCATCCGCTGACAGATCCACTCCCAGATATCTAAAACACTTCACTTCCTCCAGTTTTTCTCCATTCAAACTCACCTCCCAATTGACTTGACCCTCACCCCTACTGTACCTAATAACCTTGCTCTTATTCACATTTACTCTCAACTTTCTTCTTCCACACACTTTACCAAACTCAGTCACCAGCTTCTGCAGTTTCTCACATGAATCAGCCACCAGCGCTGTATCATCAGCGAACAACAATTGACTCACTTCCCAAGCTCTCTCATCCCCAACAGACTTCATACTTGCCCCTCTTTCCAGGACTCTTGCATTTACCTCCCTTACAACCCCATCCATAAACAAATTAAACAACCATGGAGACATCACACACCCCTGCCGCAAACCTACATTCACTGAGAACCAATCACTTTCCTCTCTTCCTACACGTACACATGCCTTACATCCTCGATAAAAACTTTTCACTGCTTCTAACAACTTGCCTCCCACGCCATATATTCTTAATACCTTCCACAGAGCATCTCTATCAACTCTATCATATGCCTTCTCCAGATCCATAAATGCTACATACAAATCCATTTGCTTTTCTAAGTATTTCTCACATACATTCTTCAAAGCAAACACCTGATCCACACATCCTCTACCACTTCTGAAACCGCACTGCTCTTCCCCAATCTGATGCTCTGTACATGCCTTCACCCTCTCAATCAATACCCTCCCATATAATTTACCAGGAATACTCAACAGACTTATACCTCTGTAATTTGAGCACTCACTCTTATCCCCTTTGCCTTTGTACAATGGCACTATGCACGCATTCCGCCAATCCTCAGGCACCTCACCATGAGTCATACATACATTAAATAACCTTACCAACCAGTCAACAATACAGTCACCCCCTTTCTTAATAAATTCCACTGCAATACCATCCAAACCTGCTGCCTTGCCGGCTTTCATCTTCCGCAAAGCTTTTACTACCTCTTCTCTGTTTACCAAATCATTTTCCCTAACCCTCTCACTTTGCACACCACCTCGACCAAAACACCCTATATCTGCCACTCTGTCATCAGACACATTCAACAAACCTTCAAAATACTCATTCCATCTCCTTCTCACATCACCGCTACTTGTTATCACCTCCCCATTTACGCCCTTCACTGAAGTTCCCATTTGCTCCCTTGTCTTACGCACCCTATTTACCTCCTTCCAGAACATCTTTTTATTCTCCCTAAAATTTACTGATAGTCTCTCACCCCAACTCTCATTTGCCCTTTTTTTCACCTCTTGCACCTTTCTCTTGACCTCCTGTCTCTTTCTTTTATACTTCTCCCACTCAATTGCATTTTTTCCCTGCAAAAATCGTCCAAATGCCTCTCTCTTCTCTTTCACTAATACTCTTACTTCTTCATCCCACCACTCACTACCCTTTCTAAACAGCCCACCTCCCACTCTTCTCATGCCACAAGCATCTTTTGCGCAATCCGTCACTGATTCCCTAAATACATCCCATTCCTCCCCGACTCCCCTTACTTCCATTGTTCTCACCTTTTTCCATTCTGTACACAGTCTCTCCTGGTACTTCCCCACACAGGTCTCCTTCCCAAGCTCACTTACTCTCACCACCTTCTTCACCCCAACATTCACTCCTCTTTTCTGAAAACCCATACTAATCTTCACCTTAGCCTCCACAAGATAATGATCAGACATCCCTCCAGTTGCACCTCTCAGCACATTAACATCCAAAAGTCTCTCTTTCGCACGCCTGTCAATTAACACGTAATCCAATAACGCTCTCTGGCCATCTCTCCTACTTACATAAGTATACTTATGTATATCTCGCTTTTTAAACCAGGTATTCCCAATCATCAGTCCTTTTTCAGCACATAAATCTACAAGCTCTTCACCATTTCCATTTACAACACTGAACACCCCATGCATACCAATTATTCCCTCAACTGCCACATTACTCACCTTTGCATTCAAATCACCCATCACTATAACCCGGTCTCGTGCATCAAAACCGCTAACACACTCATTTAGCTGCTCCCAAAACACTTGCCTCTCATGATCTTTCTTCTCATGCCCAGGTGCATATGCACCAATAATCACCCACCTCTCTCCATCAACTTTCAATTTTACCCATATTAATCGAGAATTTACTTTCTTACATTCTATCACATACTCCCACAACTCCTGTTTCAGGAGTATTGCTACTCCTTCCCTTGCTCTTGTCCTCTCACTAACCCCTTATTAGTATTATTATTATTATTATTGTTATTATTATTATTATAATTATCATTATTATCATTATGATAATTATTATTATCTATTATTGTTATTATCATCATTATCATAATTTCTATAATTATTATTATTATTATCATTATCATAATTACTATTGTAATGATAATCAAGATAATATTAATGATAATAGTATAGGACACAGTAAATGACTTCAGGAGTCTTTGGATGGATGACTTCAGGATTGTTTCTTATTGGTGGTCAACGAACTCCCACGTGACCTTTGACCTAGCAGCGGAAGAGTCACCTGGGTGATGGTCATCGAGGAGGGAGAGAGACTGACCTGAACCATTAGGAGTGGACTTCATTCGTTGTTCACTTTACTTGTCCCTGAGTGGCTCCCGGCTTCACCAGTGACCTCCACTCACCTCTGACCTAATATTGTATTCATTAACTTTGAATTATTACTGGAGTTATCTCTCCCGGTTACTGCCAAGTTAAACACCACCAATCTCTGAATGATGTATTCAATTACCTGCTGTAGTGTCCCCGAGGCTGGGTGAGGGATGGGTGAGTAAGTAAATAGACTCATCTATGAGTAACAGTGGATCCATCATTGTCTTCCTCACCACCGTGGCTGTGGTGAGGAAAATATGGGCACCAGATATGACATGAGAGGCCACCCCCGCCATCACTCCCTGTATCCTCCCCTCATCCCTCATCCCTCTCCTCCAGGCTGCTAGGTATTTTTCTTGCCAGGACGAACAAGGACATTCTCATGTTGTGCAGGATGAACAAAGACCTTCTCCTGTACAGGTGTCTCCTCGACGTATCACTAACTCACACCAAATGACCTGAGACCCGACCAGGGGAGGCGATGTATCTACGGGTTTAGTGATGGTCGCAGACAGAGAGCTGATCAGCTGCCTCGAAGCAGGTGAGGAGGTATGTGTCAGGGATCACAGTGTCATCCGGTTCACTGCGCGCCTCTGTGATGATAGAGACAACGACGTGATAACAATTCTTACATTAGCGATCCTTGATGAAAATCCGCCGGCGCACTAGTAATGTTAACCAGGTTAGGCTCTCTGACCTGGACACATTTGACGAGATGTGGAGCGTCTTGAAAAATAGGGACACTTCCCCCTTGGGGAGAGAGAGAGAGAGAGAGAGAGAGAGAGAGAGAGAGAGAGAGAGAGAGAGAGAGAGAGAGAGAGAGAGAGAGAGAGAGAGAGAGAGAGAGAGAGAGAGAGAGAGAGAGAGAGAGAGAGAGAGAGAGAGAGAGAGAGAGAGAGAGAGAGAGAGAGAGAGAGAGAGAGAGAGAGAGAGAGAGAGCGTTCATAAATAGATGAAAAGAAGGAGAGAGGTGGAATTATGCGAGGTTAAGATGATCACAGAAGTTAATGATTTGATAAAAAGTAATTCATGGAGGCTATGTTATTTATGTGTCAGTCCACAGTAGCATAAAATGCATATAAGACCGTAAAGAGGTTGTAGGAAGATCAGAATCAATAGAAAAGAATTCGTAAAGAGAGTTTCTCACAACGTGAGTGGAAAACTTTGCGGAATTCCTTTCGTACGTAAGATACAGGAAAAATCTAATCAAGGACAATATTCCTCCATTATCTAATGGAAACAGAATCTTTAGTAATAGTAGTAAAGAATATCTTCCTTATTTGATCAATTATTTCGATCAGTCTAAACATCTTTACCACTGCGCACCCGGGAGTCGAACCCGGGTTACCGAGAACAGTGGACCGACGTAACATTATCTGATGTACTTCGATCAGTGTTAATTGTCGAAAATTCTTCAAGTTTTACCTCAAGCATAAAACGTATTTCTATGGACGAAGTGAGACATTGCATGATGATCAGTGGTATTAATCACTTTGGGGGCTAGAAACATCAAACTCAAATGAGTCAACTGGTCTTTCAGAATACTAGTTGTAGGACGTTGGTCAGCTGTGTGTCAAAAACGCCCCCTTCCTCCTGGCCGAAAAAGCATCCTTCCGTCTGGCCAAACGAGTTTCCTTCCTTCTGACCAGTAACGCTTCCTTCTGGCCAGTAACGCTTCCTTCTGACCAGTAACGCTTCCTTCTGGCCAGTAACGCTTCCTTCTGGCCAGTAACGCTTCCTTCTGGCCAGTAACGCTTCCTTCTGGCCAGTAACGCTTCCTTCTGACCAGTAACGCTTCCTTCTGGCCAGTAACGCTTCCTTCTGGCCAGTAACGCTTCCTTCTGACCAGTAACGCTTCCTTCTGACCAGTAACGCTTCCCTCTGGCCAGTAACACTTCCTTCTGACCAGTAACGCTTCCTTCTGGCCAGTAACGCTTCCTTCTGGCCAGTAACGCTTCCTTCTGGCCAGTAACGCTTCCTTCTGACCAGTAACGCTTCCTTCTGACCAGTAACGCTTCCTTCTGGCCAGTAACGCTTCCTTCTGGCCAGTAACACTTCCTTCTGGCCAGTAACGCTTCCTTCTGACCAGTAACGCTTCCTTCTGGCCAGTAACACTTCCTTCTGGCCAGTAACGCTTCCTTCTGGCCAGTAACGCTTCCTTCTGGCCAGTAACGCTTCCTTCTGGCCAGTAACGCTTCCTTCTGGCCAGTAACGCTTCCTTCTGACCAGTAACGCTTCCTTCTGGCCAGTAACGCTTCCTTCTGGCCAGTAACGCTTCCTTCTGACCAGTAACGCTTCCCTCTGGCCAGTAACACTTCCTTCTGGCCAGTAACGCTTCCTTCTGGCCAGTAACGCTTCCTTCTTGCCAGTAACGCTTCCTTCTGACCAGTAACGCTTCCTTCTGGCCAGTAACGCTTCCTTCTGGCCAGTAACGCTTCCTTCTGACCAGTAACGCTTCCTTCTGGCCAGTAACGCTTCCTTCTGGCCAGTAACGCTTCCTTCTGACCAGTAACGCTTCCCTCTGGCCAGTAACACTTCCTTCTGACCAGTAACGCTTTCTTCTGACCAGTAACGCTTCCTTCTGGCCAGTAACGCTTCCTTCTGGCCAGTAACGCTTCCTTCTGGCCAGTAACGCTTCCCTCTGACCAGTAACGCTTCCTTCTGGCCAGTAACGCTTCCTTCTGGCCAGTAACGCTTCCTTCTGACCAGTAACGCTTCCTTCTGACCAGTAACGCTTCTCTCTGGCCAGTAACACTTCCTTCTGACCAGTGACGCTTCCTTCTGGCCAGTAACGCTTCCTTCTGGCCAGTAACGCTTCCTTCTGGCCAGTAACGCTTCCTTCTGACCAGTAACGCTTCCTTCTGACCAGTAACGCTTCCTTCTGGCCAGTAACGCTTCCTTCTGGCCAGTAACACTTCCTTCTGGCCAGTAACGCTTCCTTCTGACCAGTAACGCTTCCTTCTGGCCAGTAACACTTCCTTCTGGCCAGTAACGCTTCCTTCTGGCCAGTAACGCTTCCTTCTGGCCAGTAACGCTTCCTTCTGGCCAGTAACGCTTCCTTCTGGCCAGTAACGCTTCCTTCTGACCAGTAACGCTTCCTTCTGGCCAGTAACGCTTCCTTCTGGCCAGTAACGCTTCCTTCTGACCAGTAACGCTTCCCTCTGGCCAGTAACACTTCCTTCTGGCCAGTAACGCTTCCTTCTGGCCAGTAACGCTTCCTTCTGACCAGTAACGCTTCCTTCTGGCCAGTAACGCTTCCTTCTGACCAGTAACGCTTCCTTCTGACCAGTAACGCTTCCTTCTGGCCAGTAACACTTCCTTCTGACCAGTAACGCTTCCTTCTGACCAGTAACGCTTCCTTCTGGCCAGTAACGCTTCCTTCTGGCCAGTAACGCTTCCTTCTGACCGGTAACGCTTCCTTCTGACCAGTAACGCTTCCTTCTGACCAGTAACGCTTCCTTCTGGCCAGTAACGCTTCCTTCTTGCCAGTAACGCTTCCATCTGGCCAGTAACACTTCCTTCTGACCAGTAACGCTTCCTTCTGGTCAGTTGAGCCTTCTTCCTTTTGGCCAGAAAAGCATTCTTGGTCTAATGGCCATTCCTCTGCCCAACAACCCTCCCTCCATCCAGTAAACCATACCTCTGCCAAGCAAACCATCCAGCTCTCCAGTAAACCTTTCCCTGCTCAGTAAACCATCCGTCTGTACAGTAAACCATCTCCCAGTCCAGTAAACCATCCTCCTGCCAAGTAAACCAGCCAATTGCTTAGGAAACCAGCCTTCTGCCTCGTAAACCAGCCCACTGTTCAGTAAACCAGCCCTCTGCCTAGTGGACCATCTTTCAACCCTGGAAATATCCCCTGCCCATTGATCCAACCTTGCCCAACGAACCATCAAACTCTCCAGCAAACCTACGTCCTACCTTGTAAACCCCTGTCAGGTAAACCTTCCCTCTGCTTAGTATACTTCCCCCTATCCAGTAGACCTCCCCCTATACATTAAACGATTCCCCGTGCACAGTAAGCCATCTTCCTGCCCAGCAAATCCTCCCTTTTCCTAGTATATCTGCCTCCTCCCCAAGAAACCATATCCCTGCACAATAACTCTCCCTTGCCCACTAAGCCTCACATCCCCCTCCCCCCTTTTCTAACACCAATCCTCCCCCCTTCCCTTATATGTTTCCCCAGTTCCCCTCCACATCTTTCCCTTCTCTTGCTTCCTGCCTCACCACCGTGCTGTAATGAAGGATCATTTACCCTCTTTGGTAGCCTGTACTTGAGGAAGGATCTCTGGAATTAATGAATACGTGTTTGTGCCTCCCCTTGGCTTTCAGCGGGAGCTGTAGTTAATGTATGCTGCTCTTGTGATAAAGGAAGGAAAGAACCTGAGATGAATAGATGCAGCTCGGGAGCGCTTGTGCTTGAAGGAGGCACCTCGGCTCTTTTCCTCCCTTTTCCTTTTCATCCTTGTGTCTCGAGAAGAAGCTGTGGCGGAACTGATGGATGGAGGCTCCTTCTGCTTTCAGGAGGAACCTGGGGTGGCTTCATGCTTGTCCAGGTCACGTGTGCTTGAAGAGAGAACCTCGAGATTATATATATATATATATATATATATATATATATATATATATATATATATATATATATATATATATATATATATATATATATATATATATATATATTATCCCTGGGGATAGGGAATTAAGAATACTTCCCACGTATTCCCTGCGTGTCGTAGAAGGCGACTAAAAGGGGAGGGAGCGGGAGGCTGGGAATCCTCCCCTCTCGTTTTTTATTTTTTAATTTTCCAAAAGAAGGAACAGAGGGGGGTCAGGTGAGGATATTCCACAAAGGCCCAGTCCTCTGTTCTTAACGCTACCTCGCTAATGCGGGAAATGGCGAATAGTTTAAAAGAAAGAAAAAAGAAAATATATATATATATATATATATATATATATATATATATATATATATATATATATATATATATATATATATATATGTATATATATATATATATATATATATATATATATGTGTGTGTGTGTGTATTTTTTTTTCTTTTATTTGCTTTGTCGCTGTCTCCCGCGTTCCCGAGGTAGCGCAAGTAAAAAAAAAGGCGAAAGAAATGGCCCGACCCACCCCCATACACATGTATATACATACACGTCCACACACGCAAATATACATACCTAACATCTCAATGTACACATATATATATACACACAGAGACATATACATATATACATATGTACATAATTAATACTGTCTGCCTTTATTTATTCCCATCGCCACCTCGCCACACATGGAATAACAACCCCTCCCCCCTCATGTGTGCGAAGTAGCGCTAGGAAAAGACAACAAAGGCCCCATTCGTTCACACTCAGTCTCCAGCTGTCATGTAATAATGCACCGAAAACACAGCTCCCTTTCCACATCCAGGCCCCACACAACTTTCCATGGTTTACCCCAGACGCTTCACATGCCCTGGTTCAATCCATTGACATCACGTCGACCCCGGCATACCACATCGTTCCAATTCACTCTATTCCTTGCACGCCTTTCACCCTCCAGCATGTTCAGGCCCCGATCACTCAAAATCTTTTTCACTCCATCTTTCCACCTCTAATTTGGTCTCCCACTTCTCCTCGTTCCTTCCACCGCTGACACATATATTCTCTTGGTCAATCTTTCATCACTCATTCTCTCCATGTGACCAAACCATTTCAGAACACCCTCTTCTGCTCTCTCAACCATATTCTTTTTATTTCCACACATCTCTCTTACCCTTACATTACTTACTCGATCAAACCACTTCACACCGCATATTGTCCTCAAACATCTCATTTCCAGCACATCCACCCTCCTGCGCACAACTCTATCCATAGCCCACGCCTCGCAACCATACAACATTGTTGGAACCACTATTCCTTCACACATACCCATTTTTACGTTCCGAGATAATGTTCTCGACTTCCACACATTCTTCAAGGCTCCCAAAATTTTCGCCCCCTCCCCCACCCTATGATTTACTTCCGCTTCCATGGTTCCATCCGCTGCCAGATCCGCTCCCAGATATCTAAAACACTTTAATTCCTCCATTTTTTCTCCATTCAAATTTACTTCCCAATTGACTTGACCCTCAACCCTACTGTACTTAATAACCTTGCTCTTATTCACATTTACTCTTAACTTTCTTCTTTCACACACTTTACCAAACTCAGTCACCAGCTTCGGCAGCTTCTCACATGAATCAGCCACCAGCGCTATATCATCAGCGAACAACAACTGACTCACTTCCCAAGCTCTCTAATCCACAACAGACTTCATACTTGCCCCTCTTTCCAAAACTCTTGCATTCACCTCCCTAACAACCCCATCCATAAACAAATTAAACAACCATGGAGACATCACACACCCCTGCTGCAAACCTACATTTACTGAGAACCAATCACTTTCCTCTCTTCCTACACGTACACATGCCTTACATCCTCGATAAAAACTTTTCACTGCTTCTAACAACTTGCCTCCCACAGAGCATCTCTATCAACTCTATCATATGCCTTCTGTAGATCCATAAATGCTACACACAAATCCATTTGCTTTTCTAAGTATTTCTCACATACATTCTTCAAAGCAAATACCTGATCCACACATCCTCTACCACTTCTGAAACCACACTGCTCTTCCCCAATCTGATGATCTGTACATGCCTTCACCCTCTCAATCAATACCCTCCCATATAATTTACCAGGAATACTCAACAAACTTATACCTCTGTGATTTGAGCACTCACTCTTATCCCCTTTGCCTTTGTACAATGGCACTATGCACGCATTCCGCCAATCCTCAGGCACCTCACCATGAATCATACATACATTAAATAACCTTACCAACCAGTCAATAATACAGTCACCCCTTTTTTAATAAATTACACTGCAATACCATCCAAACTTGCTGCCTTTGCCGGCTTTCATCTTCCGCAAAGCTTTTACTACCTCTTCTCTGTTACCAAATCATTTTCCCTAACCCTCTCACTTTGCACACCACCTCGACCAAAACACCTTATATCTGCCACTCTATCATCAAACACATTCAACGAACCTTCAAAATACTCACTACATCTCCTTCTCACATCACCAATACTTGTTATCACCTTCCCATTAGCCCACTTTACCGAAGTTCCCATTTGCTCCTTGTCTTACGCACTTTATTTACCTCCTTCCAGAACATCTTTTTATTCTCCCTAAAATTTAATGATACTCTCTCACCCCAACTCTCATTTGCCCTCTTTTTCACCTCTTGCACCTTTCTCTTGACCTCCTGCCTCTTTCTTTTATACATCTCCCACTCATTTGCATTTTTTCCATGCAAAAATCGTCCAAATGCCTCTCTCTTCTCTTTCACTAATAATCTTACTTCTTCACCCCACCACTCGCTACCCTTTCTAATCAACCCATCTCCTACGCTTCTCATGCCACAAGCATCTTTTGCGTAAGGCATCACTGCTTCCCTAAATACATCCCATTCCTCCCCCACTCCCCTTACTTCCATTGTTCTCACATTCTTCCATTCTGTACTCAGTCTCTCCTGGTACTTCCTCATACAAGTCTCCTTCCCAAGCTCACTTACTCTCATCACTCTCCTCACCCCAACATCCTCTCTTCTTTTCTGAACCCCTCCACAAATCTTCACCTTCGCCTCCACAAGATAATGATCAGACATCCCTCCAGTTGCACCTCTCAGCACATTAACATCGAAAAGTCTCTCTTTCGCGCGCCTGTCAATTAACACGTAATCCAATAACGCTCTCTGGCCGTCTCTCCTACTTACATACGTATACTTATGTATATCTCGCTTTTTAAACCAGGTATTCCCAATCACCAGTCCTTTCTCAGCACACAAATCCACAAGCTCTTCACCATTTCCATTTACAACACTGAACATCCCATGTATACCAATTATTCCCTCAACTGCCACATTACTCACCTTTGCATTCAAATCACCCATCACTATAACCCGGTCTCGTGCATCAAAAGCACTAACACACTCATTCAGCTGCTCCCCAAACACTTGCTTCTCATGATCTGTTTTCTAATGCCCAGGTGCATATGCACCAATAATCACCAATCTCTCTCCATCAACTTTCAGTTTTACCCATATAAATCTAGAATTCACTTTCTTACACTCTATCACATACTCCCACCACTCCTGTTTCAGGAGTAGTGCTACTCCTTCCCTTGCTCTTGTCCTCTCACTAACCCCTGACTTTACTCACATGACATTCCCAAACCACTTTTCCCCTTTACCCTTGAGCTTTGTTTCACTCAGAGCCAAAACATCCAGGTTCCTTTCCTCAAACATACTACCTATCTCTCCTTTTTTTTCATCTTGGTTACATCCACACACATTTATACACCCCAATCTGAGCCTTCGAGGAGGATGATCACTCCCCGCGTGACTCCTTCTTCTGTTTCCACTTTTAGAAAGTCAAAATACAAGGAGGGGAGGGTTTCTGGCCCCACGCTCCCGTTCCCTCTAGCCGCCTTCTACGACACGTGAGGAATGCGTGGGAAGTATTCTTTCTCCCCTATCCCCTATCCCCAGGAATAAGAGTGAGTGCTCAAATTACAAAGGTATAAGTTTGTTGAGTATTCCTGGTAAATTATATGGGAGGATATTGATTGAGAGGGTGAAGGCATGTACAGAGCATCAGATTGGGGAAGAGCAGTGTGGTTTCAGAAGTGGTAGAGGATGTGTGGATCAGGTGTTTGCTTTGAAGAATTTATGTGAGAAATACTTAGAAAAGCAAATGGATTTGTATGTAGCATTTATGGATCTGGAGAAGGCATATGATAGAGTTGATAGAGATGCTCTGTGGAAGGTATTAAGAATATATGGTGTGGGAGTCAAGTTGTTAGAAGCAGTGAAAAGTTTTTATCGAGGATGTAAGGCATGTGTACGTGTAGGAAGAGAGGAAAGTGATTGGTTCTCAGTGAATGTAGGTTTGCGGCAGGGGTGTGTGATGTCTCCATGGTTGTTTAATTTGTTTATGGATGGGGTTGTTAGGGAGGTAAATGCAAGAGTTTTGGAAAGAGGGGCAAGTATGAAGTCTGTTGGGGATGAGAGAGCTTGGGAAGTGAGTCAGTTGTTGTTCGCTGATGATACAGCGCTGGTGGCTGATTCATGTGAGAAACTGCAGAAGCTGGTGACTGAGTTTGGTAAAGTGTGTGGAAGAAGAAAGTTAAGAGTAAATGTGAATAAGAGCAAGGTTATTAGGTACAGTAGGGTTGAGGGTCAAGTCAATTGGGAGGTGAGTTTGAATGGAGAAAAACTGGAGGAAGTGAAGTGTTTTAGATATCTGGGAGTGGATCTGGCAGCGGATGGAACCATGGAAGCGGAAGTGGATCATAGGGTGGGGGAGGGGGCGAAAATTCTGGGGGCCTTGAAGAATGTGTGGAAGTCGAGAACATTATCTCGGAAAGCAAAAATGGGTATGTTTGAAGGAATAGTGGTTCCAACAATGTTGTATGGTTGCGAGGCGTGGGCTATGGATAGAGTTGTGCGCAGGAGGATGGATGTGCTGGAAATGAGATGTTTGAGGACAATGTGTGGTGTGAGGTGGTTTGATCGAGTGAGTAACGTAAGGGTAAGAGAGATGTGTGGAAATAAAAAGAGCGTGGTTGAGAGAGCAGAAGAGGGTGTTTTGAAGTGGTTTGGGCACATGGAGAGGATGAGTGAGGAAAGATTGACCAAGAGGATATATGTGTCGGAGGTGGAGGGAGTCAGGAGAAGAGGGAGACCAAATTGGAGGTGGAAAGATGGAGTGAAAAAGATTTTGTGTGATCGGGGCCTGAACATGCAGGAGGGTGAAAGGAGGGCAAGGAATAGAGTGAATTGGAGCGATGTGGTATACCGGGGTTGACGTGCTGTCTGTGGATTGAATCAAGGCATGTGAAGCGTCTGGGGTAAACCATGGAAAGCTGTGTAGGTATGTATATTTGCGTGTGTGGACGTATGTATATACATGTGTATGGTGGGGGGGGGTTGGGCCATTTCTTTCGTCTGTTTCCTTGCGCTACCTCGCAAACGCGGGAGACAGCGACAAAGTATAAAAAAAAAAAAAAAAAAAAATATATATATATATATATATATATATATATATATATATATATATATATATATATATATATATATATATTCTTCTTTCCTTCAAACTATTCGCCATTTCCCACATTAGGGAGGTAGCGTTAAGAACAGAGGACTGGGCCTTTGAGGGAATACCCTCACTTGGCCCCCTTCTCTGTTCCTTCTTTTGGAAAATAAAAAGAAAATAGAGGGGAGGATTTCCAGCTCCACGCTCCCTCCCGTTTTAGTCGCCTTCTATGACA
>NC_092248.1:21269051-21280318 GCF_036320965.1 Panulirus ornatus | reverse complement strand
GTATACCGGGGTCGACGTACTGCCAATGGATTCAATCAGAGCATGTGAAGCGTCTGGGGTAAACCATGGAAATTCTGTGCGGCATGGATGTGGAAAGGGAGCTGTGGTTTCGGGCATTATTACATGACGGCTAGAGACTGAGTGTGAACGAATGTGGCCTTTCTTGTCTTTTCCTAGCGCTACCTCGCACACATGAGTGGGAAGGGGGATGTTATTCCATGTGTGGCGAGGTGGCGATGGGAATGAATAAAGGCACACAGTATGAATTATGTACATGTGTATATATGTATATGTCTGTGTGTGTATATATACGTGTACATTAAGATGTATAGGTATGTATATTTGCGTGTGTGGACGTGTATGTATATACATGTGTATGGGGGTGGGTTGGGCCATTTCTTTCGTCTGTTTCCTTGAGCTGCCTCGCAAATGTATATATTCATATATATATATATACATTCATATATATATATATATATATATATATATATATATATATATATATATATATATATATATATATACATATATATATATATATATATATATATATATATATATATATATATATATATACGTATATATATATATATATATATATATATATATATATATATATATATATATATATATATATATATATATATGTATATATATATATATATATATATATATATATATATATATATATATATACATATATATATATATATATATATATATATATATATATATATATATATATATATATATATATATATATATATATATATATATATATATATATATATATATATATATATATATATATATATATATATATATATATATATATATATATATATATATATTTTTTTTTTTTTTTTTTTTTTATACTTTGTCGCTGTCTCCCGCGTTTGCGAGGTAGCGCAAGGAAACAGACGAAAGAAATGGCCCAACCCCCCCCCCCATACACATGTACATACACACGTCCACACACGCAAATATACATACCTACACAGCTTTCCATGGTTTACCCCAGACGCTTCACATGCCTTGATTCAATCCACTGACAGCACGTCAACCCCTGTATACCACATCGCTCCAATTCACTCTATTCCTTGCCCTCCTTTCACCCTCCTGCATGTTCAGGCCCCGATCACACAAAATCTTTTTCACTCCATCTTTCCACCTCCAATTTGGTCTCCCTCTTCTCCTCGTTCCCTCCACCTCCGACACATATATCCTCTTGGTCAATCTTTCCTCACTCATTCTCTCCATGTGCCCAAACCATTTCAAAACACCCTCTTCTGCTCTCTCAACCACGCTCTTTTTATTTCCACACATCTCTCTTACCCTTACGTTACTTACTCGATCAAACCACCTCACACCACACATTGTCCTCAAACATCTCATTTCCAGCACATCCATCCTCCTGCGCACAACTCTATCCATAGCCCACGCCTCGCAACCATACAACATTGTTGGAACCACTATTCCTTCAAACATACCCATTTTTGCTTTCCGAGATAATGTTCTCGACTTCCACACATTTTTCAAGGCTCCCAAAATTTTCGCCCCCTCCCCCACCCTATGATCCACTTCCGCTTCCATGGTTCCATCCGCTGCCAGATCCACTCCCAGATATCTAAAACACTTCACTTCCTCCAGTTTTTCTCCATTCAAACTCACCTCCCAATTGACTTGACCCTCAACCCTACTGTACCTAATAACCTTGCTCTTATTCACATTTACTCTTAACTTTCTTCTTCCACACACTTTACCAAACTCAGTCACCAGCTTCTGCAGTTTCTCACATGAATCAGCCACCAGCGCTGTATCATCAGCGAACAACAACTGACTCACTTCCCAAGCTCTCTCATCCCCAACAGACTTCATACTTGCCCCTCTTTCCAGGACTCTTGCATTTACCTCCCTAACAACCCCATCCATAAACAAATTAAACAACCATGGAGACATCACACACCCCTGCCGCAAACCTACATTCACTGATAACCAATCACTTTCCTCTCTTCCTACACGTACACATGCCTTACATCCTCGATAAAAACTTTTCACTGCTTCTAACAACTTGCCTCCCACACCATATATTCTTAATACCTTCCACAGAGCATCTCTATCAACTCTATCATATGCCTTCTCCAGATCCATAAATGCTACATACAAATCCATTTGCTTTTCTAAGTATTTCTCACATACATTCTTCAAAGCAAACACCTGATCCACACATCCTCTACCACTTCTGAAACCGCACTGCTCTTCCCCAATCTGATGCTCTGTACATGCCTTCACCCTCTCAATCAATACCCTCCCATATAATTTACCAGGAATACTCAACAAACTTATACCTCTGTAATTTGAGCACTCACTCTTATCCCCTTTGCCTTTGTACAATGGCACTATGCACGCATTCCGCCAATCCTCAGGCACCTCACCATGAGTCATACATACATTAAATAACCTTACCAACCAGTCAACAATACAGTCACCCCCTTTTTTAATAAATTCCACTGCAATACCATCCAAACCTGCTGCCTTGCCGGCTTTCATCTTCCGCAAAGCTTTTACTACCTCTTCTCTGTTTACCAAATCATTTTCCCTAACCCTCTCACTTTGCACACCACCTCGACCAAAACACCCTATATCTGCCACTCTGTCATCAGACACATTCAACAAACCTTCAAAATACTCATTCCATCTCCTTCTCACATCACCACTACTTGTTATCACCTCCCCATTTACGCCCTTCACTGAAGTTCCCATTTGCTCCCTTGTCTTACGCACCCTATTTACATCCTTCCAGAACATCTTTTTATTCTCCCTAAAATTTACTGATAGTCTCTCACCCCAAATCTCATTTGCCCTTTTTTTCACCTCTTGCACCTTTCTCTTGACCTCCTGTCTCTTTCTTTTATACTTCTCCCACTCAATTGCATTTTTTCCCTGCAAAAATCGTCCAAATGCCTCTCTCTTCTCTTTCACTAATACTCTTACTTCTTCATCCCACCACTCACTACCCTTTCTAAACAGCCCACCTCCCACTCTTCTCATGCCACAAGCATCTTTTGCGCAATCCATCACTGATTCCCTAAATACATCCCATTCCTCCCCCACTCCCCTTACTTCCATTGTTCTCACCTTTTTCCATTCTGTACACAGTCTCTCCTGGTACTTCCCCACACAGGTCTCCTTCCCAAGCTCACTTACTCTCACCACCTTCTTCACCCCAACATTCACTCCTCTTTTCTGAAAACCCATACTAATCTTCACCTTAGCCTCCACAAGATAATGATCAGACATCCCTCCAGTTGCACCTCTCAGCACATTAACATCCAAAAGTCTCTCTTTCGCACGCCTGTCAATTAACACGTAATCCAATAACGCTCTCTGGCCATCTCTCCTACTTACATAAGTATACTTATGTATATCTCGCTTTTTAAACCAGGTATTCCCAATCATCAATCCTTTTTCAGCACATAAATCTACAAGCTCTTCACCATTTCCATTTACAACACTGAACACCCCATGCATACCAATTATTCCCTCAACTGCCACATTACTCACCTTTGCATTCAAATCACCCATCACTATAACCCGGTCTCGTGCATCAAAACCGCTAACACACTCATTCAGCTGCTCCCAAAACACTTGCCTCTCATGATCTTTCTTCTCATGCCCAGGTGCATATGCACCAATAATCACCCACCTCTCTCCATCAACTTTCAATTTTACCCATATTAATCGAGAATTTACTTTCTTACATTCTATCACATACTCCCACAACTCCTGTTTCAGGAGTATTGCTACTCCTTCCCTTGCTCTTGTCCTCTCACTAACCCCTGACTTCACTCCCCAGACATTTCCAAACCACTCTTCCCCTTTACCCTTGAGCTTCGTTTCACTCAGAGCCAAAACATCCAGGTTCCTTTCCTCAAACATACTACCTATCTCTCCTTTTTTCACATCTTGGTTACATCCACACACATTTAGGCACCCCACTCTGAGCCTTCGAGGAGGATGATCACTCCCCGCGTGACTCCTTCTTCTGTTTCCCATTTTAGAAAGTTAATACAAGGAGGGGAGGATTTCCGGCCCCCCGCTCCCGTCCCCTCTAGTCGCTTTCTACGACACGCGAGGAATACGTGGGAAGTATTCTTTCACCCCTATCCCCAGGGATAATATACATATATATATACATATACACACACGCACACATACACACACACACGCACACACACACACACATACATATATATACATATGAAAAATGTAAGAAACAATTTAGAAAACAAACTTTTAGCTTGAAATGAATGAAAAAAATGAATGTCACATAATGGTTCAACCTCTGGCTATGGAAAAGGAAATGTACAATTTATTCACACAAACGTCAATAGCAGTTCTCATCAATATATATATATATATATATATATATATATATATATATATATGTATAATATATATATATATATATATATATATATATATATATATATATATATATATTATCCCTGGGATAGAGGTGAAAGAATACTTCCCACGCATTCCTCGCATGTCGTAGAAGGCGACTAGATGGGACGGGAGCGGGGGGCCAGAAATCCTCCCCTCCTTGTGTTTTTAACTTTCTAAAATGGGAAACAGAAGAAGGAGTCACGCGGGAGTGTTCATCCTCCTCGAAGGCTCAGACTGGGGTGTCTAAATGTATGTGGATGTAACCAAGATGTGAAAAAAGGAGAGATAGGTAGTATGTTTGAGGAGAGGAACATGGATGTTTTGGCTCTGAGTGAAACGAAGCTCAAGGGTAAAGGGGAAGAGTGGTTTCGGAATGTCTTGGGAGTAAAGTCAGGGGTTAGTGAGAGGACAAGAGCAAGGAAGGAGTAGCAGTACTCCTGAAACAGGAGTTGTAGGAGTATGTGATAGAATGTAAGAAAGTAAATTCTCGATTAATATGGGTAAAACTGAAAGTTGATGGAGAGAGATTGGTGATTATTGGTGCAGATGCACCTGGGCATGAGAAGAAAAATCATGAGAGGCAAGTGTTTTGGGAGCAGCTGAGTGAGTGTGTTAGTGGTTTTGATGCACGAGACCGGGTTATAGTGATGGATGATTTGAATGCAAAGGTAAGTAATGTGGTAGTTGAGGGAATAATTGGTATACATGGGGTGTTCAGTGTTGTAAATGGAAATGGTGAAGAGCTTGTAGATTTATGTGCTGGAAAAAGGACTGGTGATTGGGAATACCTGGTTTAAAAAGCGAGATATACATAAGTATACGTATGAAAGTAGGAGAGATGGCCAGAGAGCGTTATTGGATTACGTGTTAATTGACAGGCGCGCGAAAGAGAGACTTTTGGACGTTAATGTGCTGAGAGGTGCAACTGGAGGGATTTCTGATCATTATCTTGTGGAGTCTAAGGTGAAGATTTGTATGGGTTTTCAGAAAAGAAGAGTGAATATTGGGGTGAAGAGGGTGGTGAGAGTAAGTGAGCTTGGGAAGGAGACTTGTGTGAGGAAGTACCAGGAGAGACTGAGTACAGAATGGAAAAAGGTGAGAACAATGGAAGTAAGGGGAGTGGGGGAGGAATGGGATGTATTTAGGGAATCAGTGATGAACTGCGCAAAAGATGCTTGTGGCATGAGAAGAGTGGGAGGTGGGTTGATTAGAAAGGGTAGTGAGTGGTGGGATGAAGAAGTAAGATTATTAGTGAAAGAGAAGAGAGAGGCATTTCGACGATTTTTGCAGAGAAAAAATGCAATTGAGTGGGAGATGTATAAAAGAAAGAGACAGGAGGTCAAGAGAAAGATGCAAGAGGTGAAAAAAAGGGCAAATGAGAGTTGGGGTGAGAGAGTATCATTAAATTTTAGGGAGAATAAAAAGATGTTTTGGAAGGAGGAAAATAAAGTGCGTAAGACAAGGGAGCAAATGGGAACTTCAGTGAAGGGCGCAAATGGGGAGGTGATAACAAGTAGTGGTGATGTGAGAAGGAGATGGAGTGAGTATTTTGAAGGTTTGTTGAATTTGTTTGATGATAGAGTGGCAGATATAGTGTGTTTTGGTCGAGGTGGTGTGCAAAGTGAGAGGGTTAGGGAAAATGATTTGGTAAACAGAGAAGAGGTAGTAAAAGCTTTGCGGAAGATGAAAGCCGGCAAGGCAGCAGGTTTGGATGGTATTGCAGTGGAATTTATTAAAAAAGGGGTGACTGTATTGTTGACTGGTTGGTAAGGTTATTTAATGTATGTATGACTCATGGTGAGGTGCCTGAGGATTGGCGGAATGCGTGCATAGTGCCATTTTACAAAGGCAAAGGGGATAAGAGTGAGTGCTCAAATTACAGAGGTATAAGTTTGTTGAGTATTCCTGTTAAATTATATGGGAGGGTATTGATTGAGAGGGTGAAGGCATGTACAGAGCATCAGATTGGGGAAGAGCAGTGTGGTTTCAGAAGTGGTAGAGGATGTGTGGATCAGGTGTTTGCTTAGAAGAATGTATGTGAGAAATACTTAGAAAAGCAAATGGATTTGTATGTAGCATTTATGGATCTGGAGAAGGCATATGACAGAGTTGATAGAGATGCTCTGTGGAAGGTATTAAGAATATATGGTGTGGGAGGCAAGTTGTTAGAAGCAGTGAAAGGTTTTTATCGAGGATGTAAGAAATGTGTACGTGTAGGAAGAGAGGAAAGTGATTGGTTCTCAGTGAATGTAGGTTTGCGGCAGGGGTGTGTAATGTCTCCATGGTTGTTTAATTTGTTTATGGATGGGGTTGTTAGGGAGGTGAATGCAAGAGTTTTGGAAAGAGGGGCAAGTATGAAGTCTGTTGTGGATGAGGGAGCTTGGGAAGTGAGTCAGTTGTTGTTCGCTGATGATACAGCGCTGGTGGCTGATTCATGTAAGAAACTGCAGAAGCTGGCGACTGAGTTTGGTAAAGTGTGTGAAAGAAGAAAGTTAAGAGTAAATGTGAATAAGAGCAAGGTTATTAGGTACAGTGGGTTGAGGGTCAAGACGATTGGGAGGTAAGTTTGAATGGAGAAAAACTGGAGGAAGTAAAGTGTGTTAGATATCTGGGAGTGGATCTGGCAGCGGATGGAACCATGGAAGCGGAAGTGAGTCATAAGGTGGGGGAGGGGGCGAATATTCTGGGAGCCTTGAAGAATGTTTGGAAGTCGAGAACATTATCTCGGAAAGCAAAAATGGGTATGTTTGAAGGAATAGTGGTTCCAACAATGTTGTATGGTTGCGATGCGTGGGCTATGGATAGAGTTGTGCGGAGGAGGGTGGATGTGCTGGAAATGAGATGTTTGAGGACAATATGTGGTGTGAGGTGGTTTGATCGTGTAAGTAATATAAGGGTAAGAGAGATGTGTGGAAATAAAAAGAGTGTTGTTGAGAGAGCAGAAGAAGGTGTTTAAAATGTTTTGGGCACATGGAGAGAATGAGTGAGGAAAGATTGACAAAGAGGATATATATGTCAGAGGTGGAGGGAACGAGGAGAAGTGGGAGACCATATTTTAGGTGGAAAGATGGAGTGAAAATGATTTTGAGTGATCGGGGCCTGAACATGCAGGAGGGTAAAAGGGCTGCAAGCAATAGAGTGAATTGGAACGATGTGGTATACCGGGGTCGACGTGATGTCAATGGATTGAACCAGGGCATGTGAAGCGTCTGACGGGGTAAACCATGGAAAGTTGTGTGGGGCCTGGATGTGGAAAGGGAGCTGTGGTTTCGGTGCATTATTACATGACAGCTAGAGACTGAGTGTGAACGAATGTGGTCTTTGGTGTCTTTTCCTAGCGCAACCTCGCACACATGATGGGGGAGGAGGATGTTATTCCATGTGTGGCGAGGTGGCGATGGGAACAAATAAAGGCAGACAGTATGAATTATGTACAATTGTATGTCTGTTTATGTGTGTGTGTGTATGTATATGTGTACATTGAGATGTATAGGAATGTATATATGCGTGTGTGGACGTGTATGTATATACATGTGTATGGGGGTGTGTTGGGTTATTTCATTCGTCTGTTTCCTTGCGCTACCTCGCAAACGCGGGAGACAGCGACAAAGAAAGAAAAAAAAAAGAAAAATATATATATATATATATATATATATATATATATATATATATATATATATATATACCTGGCACACATGTGGGGGGAGAGGGATGTCATATCATGTGTGGCGGGGTGGCGGCGAGAATGGATGAAGGCAGCATGTATGAATATGTTCATGTATATATATGTATATCAATTTATATCAATTTATACAAATTTATCAATTTATATTTCTCTCTTGTGTCTCCCCTGATGATGTGATTATTGCACGAGGATGCACTTGGGAACTTGTCGTGTTTCATCTTCCCCGTGGACTCATAGGAATATATATATATATATTTTATCCCTGGGGATAGGGGAGAAAGAATACTTCCCACGTATTCCCTGCGTGCTGTAGAAGGCAGCTAAAAGGGGAGGGAGCGGGGGGCTAGAAATCCTCCCCTCTCATTACTTTTTTTTTTTTTTTTTTTTAATTTTCCAAAAGAAGGAACAGAGAAGGGGGCCAGGTGAGGATATTCCCTCAAAGGCCCAGTTCTCTGTTCTTAATGCTACCTCGCTAACGCGGTAAATGGCGAATAGTTTAAAAGAAAAGAAAAAAAAAAATATATATATATATATATATATATATATATATATATATATATTATATATATATATATATATATATATATATATATATATATATATATATATATATATGTTTAGATATATATATATATAAATATATATATATATATATATTTTTTTTTTTTTTTTTTGCTTTGCCGCTGTCTCCCGCGTTTGCGAGGTAGCGCAAGGAAACAGACGAAAGAAATGGCCCAACCCACCCCCATACACATGTATATACATACGTCCACACACGCAAATATACATACCTACACAGCTTTCCATGGTTTACCCCAGACGCTTCACATGCCTTGATTCAATCCACTGACAGCACGTCAACCCCGGTATACCACATCGCTCCAATTCACTCTATTCCTTGCCCTCCTTTCACCCTCCTGCATGTTCAGGCCCCGATCACACAAAATCTTTTTCACTCCATCTTTCCACCTCCAATTTGGTCTCCCTCTTCTCCTCGTACCCTCCACCTCCGACACATATATCCTCTTGGTCAATCTTTCCTCACTCATTCTCTCCATGTGACCAAACCATTTCAAAACACCCTCTTCTGCTCTCTCAACCACGCTCTTTTTATTTCCACACATCTCTCTTACCCGTACGTTACTTACTCGATCAAACCACCTCACACCACACATTGTCCTCAAACATCTCATTTCCAGCACTTCCATCCTCCTGCGCACAACTCTATCCATAGTCCACGCCTCGCAACCACACAACATTGTTGGAACCACTATTCCTTCAAACATACCCATTTTTGCTTTCCGAGATAATGTTCTCGACTTCCACACATTCTTCAAGGCTCCCAGAATTTTCGCCCCCTACCCCACCCTATGATCCACTTCCGCTTCCATGTTTCCATCCGCTGCCAGATCCACTCCCAGATATCTAAAACACTTTACTTCCTCCAGTTTTTCTCCATTCAAACTCACCTCCCAATTGACTTGACCCTCAACCCTACTGTACCTAATAACCTTGCTCTTATTCACATTTACTCTTAACTTTCTTCTTTCACACACTACCAAACTCAGTCACCAGCTTCTGCAGTTTCTCACATGAATCAGCCACCAGCGTTGTATCATCAGCGAACAACAACTGACTCACTTCCCAAGCTCTCTCATCCCCAACAGACTTCATACTTGCCCCTATATATATATATATATATATATATATATATATATATGTATATATATATATATATATATATATATATATATATATATATATATATATATATATATATATATATATATATATATATATTTTATATTTATATATATATTTCACTGGGATTAGGGGAGAAAGAATACTTCCCACGTATTCCCTGCGTGTCGTAGAAGGCGACTAAAAGCGAAGGGAGCGGGGGGCTAGAAATCCTCCCTCTCTTTTTTTTTTTTTTTAATTTTCCAAAGGAAGGAACAGAGAAGGGGGCTGGATGAGGATGTTTCCTCAGAAGCCCAGTCCTCTGTTCTTAACGCTACCTTGCTGACGCGGGAAATGGCGAATAGTATGAAAGAAAAGAAAGATATATATATATATATATATATATATATATATATATATATATATATATATATATATATATATATATATATATATATATATATATATATATATATATGTATAATATATATGTTTATATATATCTATATATATATATATATATCTATATATATATATATATATATATATATATATATATATATATATATATATATATATATATATATATATATATATATATATATATATATATATATATATCTACAGAGGCTGGTGACTGAGTTTGGTAAAGTGTGTGAAAGAAAAAAGTTATGAGTAAATGTGAATAAGAGCAAGGTTATTAGGTACAGTAGGGTTGAGGGTCAAGTCAATTGGGAGGTGAGTTTGAATGGAGAAAAACTGGAGGAAGTGAAGTGTTTTAGATATCTGGGAGTGGATCTGGCAGCGGATGGAACCATGGAAGCGGAAGTGGATCATAGGGTGGGGGAGGGGGGCGAAAATTTTGAGAGCCTTGAAGAATGTGTGGAAGTCGAGAACATTATCTCGGAAAGCAAAAATGAGTATGTTTGAAGGAATTGTGGTTCCAACAATGTTGTATGGTAGCTAGGCGTGGGCTATGGATAGAGTTGTGCGCAGGAGGATGGATGTGCTGGAAATGAGATGTTTGAGGACAATGTGTGGTGTGAGGTGGTTTGATCGAGTAAGTAACGTAAGGGTAAGAGAGATGTGTGGAAATAAAAAGAGCGTGGTTGAGAGAGCAGAAGAGGGTGTTTTGAAATGGTTCGTGCACATGGAGAGAATGAGTGAGGAAAGATTGACCAAGAGAATATATGTGTCGGAGGTGGAGGGAACGAGGAGAAGAGGGAGACCAAATTGAAGGTGGAAAGATGGAGTGAAAAAGATTTTGTGTGATCGGGGCCTGAACATGCAGGAGGGTGAAAGGAGGGCAAGGAATAGAGTGAATTGGAGCGATGTGGTGTACCGGGGTTGACGTGCTGTCAGTGGATTGAATCAAGGCATGTGAAGCGACTGGGGTAAACCATGGAAAGCTCTGTAGGTATGTATATTTGCGTGTGTGGACGTATGTATATAC
>NC_092248.1:21226551-21261551 GCF_036320965.1 Panulirus ornatus | reverse complement strand
TATACAAATCCAGGTGAAACTGGTGAAGTATGATAATGTAAGTAACTCGTATTTGTGGGTGAGGTCGTCTTTCTTTCCAGAATGAAATATGTGAAACTAATGTACCAACTTCTCCCTGTTTTCCCGTCTACAGTTGTGTCTTCTTACTTTTCATCATCGATTCCCCTTCTTCATGACATACCTGATGACACGTACACGCTCTCATCTTCATTCTCTCCTGCTCAACCTGCATCTCGTCTCGTCATAGGCGCCTCTTATAAACTCACATCTGGAAAGAATTTTCCAGTGGGTTAGGCACAACTCAATTCAATTCCTCAGAAACTGTGTTTCTGCCCATATCTCTTACCAGGACCCCTCAATACTTTCCCATCTACTTTTATGGGTCCATAACTCCACCTCTTAACGCAATAGATATACTTGGTATCACCGTAACATCAGATTTATCCTGGCAACCCCGACATTACACAAAGAGCAGAGTCTGCCTCTAAGAAATTGGGAGTCCTGTTCAGTTGCTGAGGAATCCTTTCTTCTTAAAGTTACTCCCACTGCACAAAGGACTGACTTATCTTTATAACACGTTCTGCTATCATATCTGGGAAGGTTTTAGCTGTACATACCTGCTAGATAGAGCCAAGTCCAATGCAGTACGACTTGCTAAAGTTTCCAGTCTGACCTCAAGACGTGGGCTACCTCGTACTGTTAATTCTTTATCCTTTTCCTATGATTCCCGGTTCTGCCATGAAGAACTGAATGCTTGTATGTTCCCCGCCATCAACTAGACGACTTATCATCCAGATTTGTGGCGCTTGGTAACTCAGGGGTGGGCCGTTGCGATGTTTGCCTCTTCCTTTGCACCACTAAGCTTTGAAACTCTTTATCCTTTCATGTTTTTCCCCAATATTGACGACCTGACCCATTTCAAAAAGCAGGTTTTCCACTTCGTCTCAGTTTCATAGTCTGTTGTTCTTCCAATCTCTTATCTGCTTTACCTCCCTAACCCTTCCTATGTTTCATTCAAGGTCTGTAGTGTCTTCGTTTTCTTCTTAGCTCTCTGAAGATGTGGTGAACACTGTTAAGTTTTGGTGTTTAGAGCCAGTGAGGAAACACTCCTCTGCCTAAATGATTTTATACAAGACACGTATGATGCCCTCTGGTGTAGAATCATCAGCCAGATTGTGAGAGAGAGAGAGAGAGAGAGAGAGAGAGAGAGAGAGAGAGAGAGAGAGAGAGAGAGAGAGAGAGAGAGAGAGAGAGAGAGAGAGAGAGAGAGAGAGAGAAGGAGGAAGGGAGAGGAGGGAGAGTGGGAGGCACTAAGCTGGTTGGTAACATCCACTAGGGGGGAGTAACAGGGCTGTTAGCAGCACCTGGTCCACTGGTGGGCTGGACAATAGCTGGGCTCTCCCACTGTCTCGCACATTCTTCCCCCTTCACTCTCACTCAGCCTCTCACTGTCTCTCACGCTCTTCTCCTCATTCTTCCTCTCCCTTTCATTGTCTCTCGCTCTTTTACTGTCACTCTTACTGTCTCTCACACTCTTCCCTCTTCACTCTCACCTCACCTTTCTTTCTCCCTCACTCTTTTCCTTTCCCTCTTTTTGTCTCTCACACTCTTCTCTCTCATTGCCATTGGCTCTCACACTTTTCCCTCTTCACTCTCCCTCTCTTTGTCTCTCACTCTCATTTCCTCTTCTTCTAATCACTTTTCACTTCATCCTCATGTCCTTGGCTTCCCATTTTCTATACATATACATACTCCCATTTCCTCTTCTTTCCCTTCATCCTCTTTCACATTTTCTTTTCTTTTTACCTCCTGGTGTTTGCTTCCATCTTCTTGTCCTTAAATCTCTCCTGTCTTTCCTTTTATCACGTTCTCAGTCTCCACTCCTTCGAGACGTCTTTTTCGTACCAGATAAGCAATCAATGATAACCACATCTGGATCATATCACATCCCACGTTCCACAGATTCAGTTTGGCTGCAGTGAATAACACCTCAGCAAGAATTGAATCCCATTCTCTTTCTCACCATCGACATCGAACTCCCTCGGACAAAAACCCTTCAGAAGACGGGGTTGTGGATTCTCCTCCCGGACCCCGCCGTTCATTAGACGTCACCAACTGCTGTCTTCCCTTTACGAGCCGACCAACACATTTCCCGAAGTTCGTTATCCACGCGGCAATAACAGCAACAATTCCCGGGGCTTCGTTATCGCCGCAGCCAATAACAAATACGCCGCCATCGCCCGAACTTCCCCGGCGAGTGCTGCCAACTTTATATTGACAGATACCTTACCCAGAGTAATCCCTTTCATCTCTCTGCGTCGCCGTACCTTGAAAAAAAAAAAGAGAGCATTCTTGAGTTGCTCTCGATGGCTATGTATATGTATATGAGAGTCGCTCAGCAACACGATGACATAACTCTTGTACGGCAACAAAACTGGATACTGAAAGCCTCCTGGAGGTATCCCCTCCGTGTTGGGAACAGTGGCCGCTACTTGTAATGGCCGGTCCAAATGTTGTTTCTCACGTCCATTCCCTGTCCTCCCTCGCGGCCTCACCTTGCTGCCCATTCCCTAAATTACTCGTCATCTGAGAGCTCGTCACCTTGTAGCAGGTTTTAGGATCCCGATAAGTCGTGAATCTGTCGTACGTTGATTGGATGGAGATACGGTTATGGCCGGGCTGAACAACCTCGTTCTCTGTGGTCTCGTACGTTCTCCGACGGATCACCAAGCCATATGAAAATGTTGGTTCGTCTTCAAAGTAAGAGGGAGAGGCAGTTAGAGTCCCACTGTGTCCCGCGTGTTTCCTGGAACTTGGTGTGTATAGGATGGGGAGGAGGGTGGCGGGTGTGTATGGGATGGTGAGGAGGGAGGCGGGTGTGTATGGGATGGTGAGGAGGGAGGCGGGTGTGTATGGGTTGGTGAGGAGGGAGGCGGGTGTATATGGAATGGTGAGGAGAGTGGCGGGTGTGTATGGGTTGGTGAGGAGGGTGGCGGGTGTGTATGGGTTGGTGAGGAGGGAGGCGGGTGTGTATGGGTTGGTGAGGAGAGTGGCGTGTGTGGGGAGAAGGAAGAGCCCTGTGTCTTGAGTATATGTGTAGTCTTTGTGTCTGTATGTATTTGTACGTGTGTATTAGTTGTCTGTTTACATATATATATATATATATATATATATATATATATATATATATATATATATATATATATATATATATATATATATATATATATATATATATATATATATATATATATATATATATATATATATGTTTATGTTTGTGTGTCTGTACCTTTATGTGTATACGTGGAAGGCGCTTAACACTCTTGGAGCGTTGAAATTTTCTCGTACTATCCTTCTGTTACACAGGTTTCTCTGTTTCCCATTGTTGTCAGCATTTACCATCTAGTGTAGCATTCTCCACACGCCTGCTACTCCCTTGTAGAAGGAAATCTTTCTTGCCTTGTCCTTGACTCTGTGTCTCTCATCTACCTCCAGTCATGATACTGCAACTTGTCTCAACAGTGACCAGGTTAACACTCAACTTCGTCGTAAACACGTGAGGATATATGAAGGTTTTTATCATGACTCCTCTTAACCCTTTTTTTTTTCTTCACATCGAACAGTTGAGGGCTTCTCCCCTCTGCCCATAACTCATCCTCCTTCAGGCAGGCACCATTCTTGTCTGCCATCGTTGGACCTCCTCCAGCAGTTGTGCGGGGGAGACCCGGCTGGCTTAACGGCCTTCTGTTACCTGAGCTCCAACTGGCCTCTCTCTCTCTCTCTATGGACTGAGGACGTTTTCAACGCTATGTGTTACCTCCTTCACGGCCCTTATGTTCACTCTAGCCAGGGTCCCCTTCCGCTGGTTGATACCTATATGTATATCTCTCTCGGAGGAGGGTAATATTCAGTCTGTTGTCACACATCCCCATCTTTACATCTGCTTGGTGTGTATTTCATATGTGTATATGTGTACGAATGTTTTCTTTTTTGTATGTAAGTGTATGTGTGTACCAGTGTAAGTGTTTGTGTAACTGTGAAAGATTGCTATACATCGATATTCGTGTTACTATCCTGCTATATTGTCACTGTTCCACCTGATGCAGTGGTTCAGCAGATTCAACTCAAAACGGACACTTGGCCAGACAACCTGGTGTGTTGTGTGAGTCAGAGGAAACACGATCTGGAGTGAACCACCTCCTCCCATCCACCCACCTTCCTCACCTTAATGATAATCCACTCTGGTTTTAAAGTACTTAGTCTAACGTACATTAGATATACTTTAAGGTACATTCTCAACGTCTCACTTACCTTAACTCGCTCTTAAATCAAAAAGGTCTTTTTAAAGCCAGATTTTAATTCATTTAAGCATCTGTGTTTGGTTTAAGGTAACTTTAACACATCCCGTGACGAAGATTATCTATTCCTACTCATCTACTCATGAGGTTAAGAGAACTTACTCTGAATATTTTCTCTGGCCACTGGTCCTGGTCACTGGTCGTGGTCACTGGTCCTGATCACTGGTCCTGGTCACTTGTCCTGGTCACTGGTCCTGGTCACTTGTCCTGGTCACTGGTCGTGGTCACTGGTCCTGGTCACTGGTCCTGGTCACTGGTCCTCGTCACTGGTCGTGGTCACTGGTCCTGGTCACTGGTCCTCGTCACTGGTCCTGGTCACTTGTCCTGGTCACTGGTCACTGGTCCTGGTCACTGGTCCTGGTCACTGGTCCTGGTCACTGGTCTTGGCCACTGGTCGTGGTCACTGGTCCTGGTCACTGGTCGTGGTCACTGGTCCTCGTCACTGGTCGTGGTCACTGGTCCTGGTCACTGGTCCTGGTCACTGGTCTTGGCCACTGGTCGTGGTCACTGGTCCTGGTCACTGGTCGTGGTCACTGGTCCTCGTCACTGGTCCTGGTCACTGGTCCTGGTCACTGGTCCTGGTCACTGGTCCTGGTCACTGGTCCTGAGAAATTGAGTAGAATTTGCTTTGGTTTTAAGTCCGAGTATTTCTCCTGAACAATGTCCTCTCCTCACTAGAATGTAACTCCTGACTTGTGTAGGTTTATAGTGTCTGTGTTAAGTGACCTAAATCAGGTTTAAGTTAGGTTTATTGGCCAGTGTTGTAGTAGCCTTGCCCTTCAACCCACGGTGAGGCAGTGGTGGTGGTTCGTGGATTCTCCAGCCATGACCCCCGCAGCGGGCTGTCAGGACTTTTATACTAGGCGCGGCATCGAACCCATGTCTCCGTGTCACCAGATGACAAGGGGCACCGCGATTCGAATCCCAGATGGGCACGTCCATAGAGGGAAGGTAGTGAGTTTGTTTGCTGAAGTATTTCATATTTACAGTAGACTCTCTCTCTCTCTCTCTCTCTCTCTCTCTCTCTCTCTCTCTCTCTCTCTCTCTCTCTCTCTCTCTCTCTCTCTCTCTCTGTACCTGTTATAATGATCGTAAAGTTTCCGCTGATGGTCGAACACGTGAGCTTAGCAGTTTATATGGACTTCAAGGCCAGACCTGCCCGACTGTTTACGGCCTCCACAGTCACAACTGTTGCCGGGGTTTGCTCAGCTGACGGGACAAAGGGGAGCCTCTTTTGCCACATTTAGTAAACAGTTGATTGTTGACGGGCGGAGGTCGCTTCTGGTAGGGTTGCATGTAGCATATTGATGGAGGTGGTCCCGCTACATGTAGCTTGATGATGGAGGTGGTCCCGCTACATGTAGCTTGATGATGGAGGCAGGCTCGCTACATGTAGCCTGTTGATGGAGGCAGGCTCGCTACATGTAGCCTGTTGATGGATGCAGGCTCGCTACATGTAGTTTATTGAGAAAAATATTCCCGCTATATGTAAACTATTGTTGGATGTAGTCTGGCTACATGTAGCCTTCTGGCGGATGTAGTCTTTTAGGTTCATTGTCACACAACAACAACCAGATAATCGTAACATTATGTGTTCCTTTAATTAACTTATATTATCATTTCATTTTAAAGATTTAACAGATTCATTAACATGATGTGAAAAGAGGATACTGTCTCAACATGACAGGAGTCATATGGGAGCCTACGAAATAGCTTGAATCTATCTAGTTTAGAAAAGAGAAGGTTAAGAGGTGATCTCATAAGTTATTCAGTATCTTGATCTAACTAGCTAGTCAAGATTTGTCTAGTTTCACTGTAGGGATGGATACAGTCTCCGGGGCAGACGCTTTGCTTCGGATCAAGAGAAGCGCAGGATTCTCACACCATGGAATGACTCACCAGTGAGAGCAGTGGAAAGTGGTGTCGTTCGTACGAGTCAGGATGAGCTTGGTGGATGAATTACTCCAGATGGATGACTGGCATTATTAGCGCCTCCTTAATTACATGAGAGTTTACAGGATTTTCTCTTTAGAACATCATTATGTCTCTCATCTCTTGCCACACCGATATTAGAATTTCTGATCTCTTTCTCTACCATACGTAACGGCCTTTTAAGGCCCAACCCAATAGTCTGTTGCTGTATGGATCTGTTGCGTCTTCATTTGTATCTTACCATCAACAACAACAATATGCTGTGCCATATCTTACAAGCTGTGGTATATGCGTCTACCTCTAAAACGGCGAATTTCCTCACATATAACAATTTCACATGATTAACTTTGCTGTATCATCTAAATTACCATCACTAGCCATACTTGCGCTTTGCTTGAGAACTGTTAGCGTCTTATAACTATCTCTATACACCAGTTTGAAGTCAATACATCACAATTCGATGGAGAGTAGATCTCCTTGTCGCCATATTCTATCATCTGATATTTGCTTCTTTTTCGTGATTCTCAATTTTAAGCTTTTATTTCTTACACTCAGTTCCTTAATAACTGCCAGAAGTGTCACAGTAAATCAGATAAAACAAAAAATGCATCACAGAAAACAAATGCATGTCAGACTTTCCGTCAAGAAACTTTCAAATTGTTGAAATTTCCGATTGTTGTCCAGAACCTGAAGACGCCAAGCCAAGCCCGTGCGTGGGTGCGGGCCCCGCCGCTCGCCCGGCCGGCTCTTGACTCTGGGTTTTTATGTCCTTCAGGCTTCCGCCCCATGGAAGTGAAGGTTCCGCAAGGTTTTGTTGGGATCATCCAGGCTAAGAAGGTCAGGTTAGGAGTCATTTTGGCGAAGAAAACGTGGATGAAGGTCTTCCAGGCTGAAAGAGTGTAGGCCAGAGGCCTTTCGGGCTTAGAGAAATTGGAGGTTACAAGTCTTCCAGGCTGAGAGACTGTAGGTTAGAGGTCTCCAGGCTGAGAGAGTGTAGGTTAGAGGTCTTCCAGGCTGAGAGAGTGTAGGTTAGAGGTCTTCTAAGCTGAAAGCGTATAGGTCAGAGGCCTTCCAGTCTGATAGAGAGAGAGAATGAGGAGTCTTCTAGGCCAAGAGAGTATGGTTAAAAGACTTCCTGGTTCAATCAAAGTGAAAAAGTCTTTTCAATTTAGAAAGATTTTTTATAGATGTCTGAGCAGAGAAGATTTGATTAGAAGTATGCCAGATATAATTTGGGGAAAAAGTTTGTGAAACTGTACTTATCTGGCCTTGCCAGTAGTAGTAGTAGTAGTAGTAGTAGTAGTAGTAGTAGTAGTAGAAGTGCCATTAGGAATTATCATGGTGATACGAGCGACGGAGATTGTGCTACTTCTGCTACTACTATTACTTTTGACAATGATGATAATGATAATGATGACATAGTCAACAGAAAATTAATATCGAAATCAAGAAAGGATTATATATCGCGGCTCTACACAGACCAAGCACCAGGCCAACATAACCCAAAGGTTTCCTTTGCTACCTCTACCCCTCTGCCAAAATATTTCTCCCCTCCCCCCGCCCTAAATTGCACCGGCAACCCTTTTACGTGAGGAAACCTCCCATCAGTTAGCTAACCTCCCTTTCACACACCTCCTCGGGTAAGCGACGCCTGAATATTTAAGAAGAGAAGGTGTAAGGAATTCCCCGAGGTCTCCACAACCTCGTAGCTACAAGTAACATCGTAAATTCTGGTTCAAACAGAAACTTTTTCCTGATGGCTTATTTAGCCGAGAGATAAACAAGAACTTTGTCGTTTTCCCTGGGCTGCTGTGTGGCTGGACGAACTCTTTGGACTTAAACTGACAAGAACTTTGTTGGTTTTCCTACCGTGTAAGCAGCTCGGGGAATTCATCCTGGGAATTTTTTATGGCCCTTCCTAGCATGTGGTAACAGGACTAGTTAATACTAGGATTTCTCTACGGCTTGCCCTGTCCCACAAGAACTCACCAACTTCGTCTTGGGCATGTTTTCTATCCCCTACTCTAGCACGTAGCAGTTGGACTCACTCTCCCTAGCCATTCTGTACGACCTATCCTAGCTTGCACTGCCTCAACTAAATTTTTCCCCTGGGGTCAGCAAAATATCAGCCATACAGTAATAATGAACCAACGGTATAGATAAGTTTGATGAAGTCGTATTTCAAATGGGTAAATTAACCCTGCTATGGACGGGCATCTTACCCCTTACGTTTCTCAAATCTTATTGAAACCTTCTTTGGATCTGTAATTTACTGTAGATATTTAGGGTTTGGTTAATTTCTTGTTACTTTTAGTTGCACTGGGTTGTTAGTGAGGGTGTAGCTATTGTTGGTATGGCTGTTGCTGTTGCTCATTCCCTTTGAGCACGACGGCGCAGTCTTTGGGTCTGATGGCGCTGCCTCTGAGCTGACTCCTCAAAAGTCATGTCAAAGACCAGGTCATCCTACGCAAAGGCCACATCTTGGTGCTCAAGGGTCGTACCCTCGTGTCCAGGGGGTAGTTCAGGCGTGCTCAGTGGTCGTGCCGGAGAGCCACGGACGGCGTCTCCAAGAACGGTAGAAGCAGGTCAGGGTCGCCCTCATGTTTTATTTGCGTCGTCCGTCTCGACCACAAAGTATTTATGTGTGTAAACGTCTGTCAGCTGCCTCGGCCAGGCTCGCCGGGGGTATAAGGCCCAGGCGGTGTGTACTGGGAGGACGTAGTGCTGAGAGTCTCGTGGTCTCCCAGCGTCTCTGCGGGGACGTCTCTTCTGCTGGTTTAGGTTGGTCGAGCTTTTAAGCTTATCTTGAAGCCGCATTGTTTACATTTTTCCGCGAAACCTTTTTTTGTTTTCTATTTTTCTTGTCTGGTTGTATTTCTTTGTCTTGGCTGCGGTTGTGGCAAGGGAGCACACAAACTGGCTCTGGCTGCCTGACACACAGAATGTACGAATGAAAGCCATCTTACCCTTGGCAGCTGAAAACAAGACGGTCTCTTACACAATGACATGCAAGGGTTTTAAACAGTACAGTCGTGTCTCGCATTCCTTTAAGTAACTTGCTTGCAGTAGGCAAGGTTAGAATATATGATATTTTCTATCAGATGATTTAAGGAAACCTCCAGACTTCCTGGCTTTGATGATGACAATTACATGCGACAGAATATTGCGTGAATATCTTGAAAAATATTAGAACCAGTGGAACAGATAATGCTGTTGGTCTATATGGACAACTGCTTCTCTTTATCGTGTTGGATGAGTGAACGAGTCTTGAGAATCGACCCAGGTTTGCAAGTGAGAGTTGTCGCTTCACTCACTTTACCCTCACATGGTTCTGTGTTCTAAATCAGACATTAGGTTTGAGTTGTTCAAATGTGTGTGCTTCTGGAACCGTCACACGCTGGTCGTTCTCGAAACCCATAACGGCATACTCTCTCTCTCTCTCTCTCTCTCTCTCTCTCTCTCTCTCTCTCTCTCTCTCTCTCTCTCTCTCTCTCTCTCTCTCTCTCTCTCTCTCTCTCTCTCTCTCTCTCTCCCTCTCTCTCTCTCTCTCTCTCAGTACATTATATATGACATCCAGAGTGAGTGTACACATATGAGCCTGTTGTTTGCTAAAATCTAATGCTGCCTCGGTCAGGCGAGAGAAAAAATTGTATACCTGTATTCATTTATTCATTTATTGCGCTTTGTCGCTGTCTCCTGCGTTAGCAAGGTAGCGCAAGGGAACAGACGAAAGAATGGCCCAACCCACCCACATATACATGTATATACATACACGTCCACACACGCAAATAAACATACCTATACACCTCAACGTATACATACATATACACACACAGACATATATACACATGCACATAATTCATACACTCTGCCTTTATTCATCCCCATCATCAACCCGCCATGAAAAAAAAAACCCTCCCTCCCTCATGTGTGCGAGATAGCGCTAGGAAAAGACAACAAAGGCCCAGTCTCTAGCTGTCATGTAATAATGCACCGAAACCACAGCTCTCTTTCCACATCCAGGCCCCACAGAACTTTCCATGGATCACCCCAGACGCTTTACATGCACTGCTTCAATCCATTGACAGCACGTCGACCCCGGTATAACATATCGTTCCACTTCACTCTATTCCTTGCACAGCTTTCACCCTCCTTTCCACTCCATCTTTCCACCTCTAATTTGGTCTCCTACTTCTCGTTCCCTCCACCTCTGACACATATATCCTCTTGGTCAATCTTTCCTCACTCATTCTCTCCATGTAGCCAAACCATTTCAAAACACCCTCTTCTGCTCACTCAACCACACTCTTTTTATTACCACACATCTCTCTTGCCCTATTATTACTTACTCGATCAAACCACCTCACACCACATATAGTCCTCAAGCATCTCATTTCCAGCACATCCACCCTCCTCCGCACAACTCTATCTATAGCCCACGCCTCGCAACCATATAACACTGTTGGAACCACTATTCAATCAAACATACCCATTTTTGCTTTCCGAGATAATGTTCTCGACTTCCACACATTCTTCAGCGCTGCCAAAACTTTCGCCACCCTATGATTCACTTCCGTTTCCATGGTTCCATCCGCTGCCAAATCCACTCCCAGATATCTAAAACACTTCACTTCCACCAGTTTTTCTCCACTCAAACTTACCTCCCGATTGACGTGACCCTCAACCCTACTGTACCTAATAACCTTGCTCTTATTCACATCTACTCTCAGCTTTCTTCTTTCACACACTTTACCAAACTCAGTCACCAGCATCTGCAGTTTCTCACACATTTCAGCCACCAGCGCTGTATCATCAGCGAACAACAACTGACTCACTTCCCAAGTTCTCTTATCCACAACAAACTGCATACTTGCCCCCCTTTCCAAAACTCTTGCATTCACCGCCCTAACAACCACATCCATAAAAAAAATTAAACAACCATGGAGACACCACACACCCCTGCCGCAAACCTACATTCACTGAGAACCAATCACTTTCCTTTCTTCCTACACGTACACATGCCTTACATCCTCGATAAAAACTTTTCACTGCTTCTAACAACTTGCCTCCCACACCATATATTCTTAATACCTTCCACAGAGCATCTCTGTCAACTCTATCATATGCCTTCTCCAGATCCATAAATGCTACATACAAATACATTTGCTTTTCTAAGTATTTCTCACATACATACTTCAAAGCAAACACCTGATCCACACATCCTCTACCACTTCTGAAACCACACTGCTCTTCCCCAATCTGATGCTCTGTACATGCCTTCACCCTCTCAATCAATACCCTCCCATATAATTTACCAGGAATACTCAACAAACTTATACCTCTGTAATATGAGCATTCACTCTTATCCCCTTTGCCTTTGTACAATGGCACTATGCAAGCAAAAAGAGGGTAGAACTGAAAGTGGATGTAGAAAGATGGGTAATTATTGGTGCATATGCACCTGGGCATGAGAAGAAAGATCATGAGAGGCAAGTGTTTTGGGAGCAGGTGAGTGAGTGTGTTAGTACTTTTGATGCACGAGGCCGGGTTATAGTGATGGGTAATTAGAATGTAAAGGTGGGAAATGTGGCAGTTGAGGGAATAATTGGTGTAATTGAGGTGTTCAGTGTTGTAAATGGAAATGGTGAAGAGCTTGTAGATTTATATGCTGAAAAGGACTGGTGATTGGGAATACCTGGTTTAAAGAGAGAGATATACATGAGTATACGTATATAAGTAGGAGAGATGGCCAGAGAGCGTTATTGGATTACGTGTTAATTAATAGGCGCGCGAAAGAGAGACATTTGGATCTTAATGTGCTGAGAGGTGCAACTGGAGGGATGTCTGATCATAATCTTGTCTAGGGGAAGGTAAAGATTTGTAGAGGTTTTCAGAAAGGAAGAGAGAAAGTTGGGGTGAAAAGAGTGGTGAGAGTAAGTGAGCTTGGGAAGGAGACTTGTGTGAGGAAGTACCAGGAGAGACTGAATACAGAAGGGAAAAAGGTGAGAACAAAGGACGTAAGGGGAGTGGAGGAGGAATGGGATGTATTTAGGGAAGCAGTGATGGCTTGCGCAAAAGATGCTTGTGGCTTGAGAAGCGTGGGAGGTGGGCAGATTAGAAAGGGTACTGAGTGGTGGGATAAAGAAGTAAGATTATTAGTGAAAGAGAAGAGAGAGGCATTTAGACGATTTTTGCAGGGAACGAATGCAAATGAGTGGGAGATGTATAAAAGAATGAGGCAGGAGGTCTAGAGAAAGGTGCAAGAGGTGAAAAAGAGGGCAAATGAGAGTTGTGTTGAGTGAGTATCATTAAATTCTAAGGAGAATAAAAAGATGTTTTGGAAGGAGGTATATAAAGTGCTTAAGACAAGGGAACAAATGGGAACTTCAGTGAAGGGGGCTAATGGGGAGGTGATAACAAGTAGTGGTGATGTGAGAAGGAGAAGGAGTGAGTATTTTGAAGGTTTGCTGAATGTGTTTGATGATAGTGGCAGATATAGGGTGTTTTGGTCGAGATGGTGGGCAAAGTGAAAGGGTTAAGGAAAAAGATTTGGTCAACAGATAAGAGGTAGTAAACGCTTTGCGGAGGATGAAACCAGCAAGGCAGCGGGTTTGGATGGTATTGCAGTGGAAATTAATTAAAAAAGGGGGTGACTGTATTGTTGACTGGTTAGTAAGGTTATTTAATGTAAGCATGACTCATGGTGAGGTGCCTGATGACTGGCGGAATGCATGCATAGTGCCACTGTACAAAGGCAAAGGGGATAAAAGTGATTGCTCCAATTACAGTGCTATAAGTTTGTTGAGTATTCCTGGGAAATTATATGGGAGGGTATTGATTGAGAGGGTGAAGGCATGTACAGAGTATCAGATTGGGGAAGAGCAGTGTGGTTTCAGAAGTGGTAGAGGATGCGTGGATCAGGTGTTTGCTCTGAAGAATGTATGTGAGAAATACTTAGAAAAGCAAATAGATTTGTATGTAGCATTTATGGATCTGGAGAAGTCATATGATAGAGTTGATAGAGAAGCTCGGTGGAAGGTATTAAGAATATATGGTGTGGGAGGCAAGGTGTTAGATGCAGTAAAAAGTTTTTATCGAGGATGTAAGGCATGTGTACGTGTAGGGAGAGAGGAAAGTGATTGGTTCTCAGTGAATGTAGGTTTGCGGCAGGGGTGTGTGATGTCTCCATGGTTGTTTAATTTGTTTATGGATGGGGTTGTTAGGGAGGTGAATGTAAGAGTTTTGGAAAGAGGGGAAAGTATGCAGTCTGTTGTGGATGAGAGAGCTTGGGGAAGTGGGTCAGTTATTTGTTCGCTGATGATACAGCGCTGTTGGCTGATTCGTGTGAGAAACTGCAGAAGCTGGTGACTGAGTTTGGTAAAGTGTGTGAAAGAAGAAAGCTGAGAGTAAATGTGAATAAGAGCAAGGTTATTAGGTACAGTGGGGCTGAGTGAGAAGTCAATTGGGAGGTAAGTTTGAATGGAGAAAGACTGGAGGAAGTGAAGTGTTTTAGATATCTGGGAGTGGATTTGACGGCGGATGCAACCTTGGAAGCGGAAGTGAATCATAGGGTGGGGGAGGGGGCGAAAGTTCTCGGAGCGTTGAAGAATGTGTGGAAGTTGAGAACATTGTCTCGGAAAGGAAAATTGGTATGTTTGAAGGAATGGTGGTTCCAACAACGTTATATGGTTGCGAGGCGTGGGCTTTGGATAGAGTGTTGCGGAGGAGGGTGGATGTGCTGGAAATGAGATGTTTGAGGATGATATGTGGTGTGAGATGGTTTGATCGAGTAAGTACTGATAGGGTAAGAGAGATTTGTGGTAGTAAAAAGAGTGTGGTTGAGAGAGCAGAAGAGGGTGTTTTTAAATGGTTTGGTCACATGGAGAGAATGGGTGAGGAAAGATTGACCAAGAGGATATATGTGTCGGAGGTGGAGGGAACGACGAGAAGTGGGAGACCAAATTGGAGGTGGAAAGATGGAATGAAAAAGATCTTGAGTGATCGGGGCCTGAACATGCAGGAGGGTGAAAGGCGTGCAAGGACTAGAGTGAATTGGAACGATGTGGTATACTGAGGTTGACGTGCTGTCAGTGGATTAAACCAGAGCATGTGAAGCGTCTGGAGTAAACTATGGAAACTTCTGTGGGGCCTTGATGTGGAAAGGGAGCTGTGGTTTCGGTGCATTATTCCATGACAGCTAGAGACTGAATGTGAACGACAGTAGCCTTTGTTGTCTGCTCCTAGCGCTACCTCGCGCACATTTGGGGGGGAGGGGGTGGTTATTTTCATGTGTGGCGGGGTGGCGATGGGAATGAATAAAGGCAGGCAGTATGAATTATGTGCATTTGTATATATGTATATGTCTGTGTGTGTACATATATGTATACGTTGAGACGTATAGGTATGTATATATTGCGTGTGTGGATGCGTATGTATATACATGTGTTCCTGGGTGGGTTGGGCCATTCTTTCGTCTGTATCCCTGCGCTACCTCGCTAATGCAGGAGACAGCGACAAAGCAAAATAAATATAGAGATAGATGAATAAATATATATATATATATATATATATATATATATATATATATATATATATATATATATATATATATATATATATATATATATATATATATATATAAGCTTTGCGGAAGATGAAAGCCGGCAAGGCAGCAGGTTTGGATGGTATTGCAGTGGAATTTATTAAAAAAGGGGGTGACTGTATTGTTGACTGGTTGGTAAGGTTATTTAATGTATGTATGACTCATGGTGAGGTGCCTGAGGATTGGCGGAATGCGTGCATAGTGCCATTGTACAAAGGCAAAGGGGATAAGAGTGAGTGCTCAAATTACAGAGGTATAAGTTTGTTGAGTATTCCTGGTAAATTATATGGGAGGGTATTGATTGAGAGGGTGAAGGCATGTACAGAGCATCAGATTGGGGAAGAGCAGTGTGGTTTCAGAAGTGGTAGAGGATGTGTGGATCAGGTGTTTGCTTTGAAGAATGTATGTGAGACATACTTAGAAAAGCAAATGGATTTGTATGTAGCATTTATGGATTTGGAGAAGGCATATGATAGAGTTGATAGAGATGCTCTGTGGAAGGTATTAAGAATATATGGTGTGGGAGGCAAGTTGTTAGAAGCAGTGAAAAGTTTTTATCGAGGATGTAAGGCATGTGTACGTGTAGGAAGAGAGGAAAGTGATTGGTTCTCAGTGAATGTAGGTTTGCGGCAGGGGTGTGTGATGTCTCCATGGTTGTTTAATTTGTTTATGGATGGGGTTGTTAGGGAGGTGAATGCAAGAGTTTTGGAAAGAGGGGCAAGTATGAAGTCTGTTGGGGATGAGAGAGCTTGGGAAGTGAGTCAGTTATTGTTCGCTGATGATACATCGCTGGTGGCTGATTCATGTGAGAAACTGCAGAAGCTGGTGACTGAGTTTGGTAAAGTGTGTGGAAGAAGAAAGTTAAGAGTAAATGTGAATAAGAGCAAGGTTATTAGGTACAGTAGGGTTGAGGGTCAAGTCAATTGGGAGGTGAGTTTGAATGGAGAAAAACTGGAGGAAGTGAAGTGTTTTAGATATCTGGAAGTAGATCTGGCAGCGGATGGAACCATGGAAGCGGAAGTGGATCATAGGGTGGGGGAGGGGGCGAAAATTCTGGGAGCCTTGAAGAATGTGTGGAAGTCGAGAACATTATCTCGGAAAGCAAAAATGGGTATGTTTGAAGGAATAGTGTTTCCAACAATGTTGTATGGTTGCGAGGCGTGGGCTATGGATAGAGTTGTGCGCAGGAGGATGGATGTGCTGGAAATGAGATGTTTGAGGACAATGTGTGGTGTGAGGTGGTTTGATCGAGTAAGTAACGTAAGGGTAAGAGAGATGTGTGGAAATAAAAAAAGCGTGGTTGAGAGAGCAGAAGAGGGTGTTTTGAAATGGTTTGGGCACATGGAGAGAATGAGTGAGGAAAGATTGACCAAGAGGATATATGTGTCGGAGGTGGAGGGAACGAGGAGAAGAGGGAGACCAAATTGGAGGTGGAAAGATGGAGTGAAAAAGATTTTGTGTGATCGGGGCCTGAACATGCAGGAGGGTGAGGTGAGGGCGACATTACCCACCTTTGCATTCAAATCACCCATCACTATAACCCGGTCTTGTGCATCAAAACCGCTTACAAACTCTTTCAGCTGCTCCCAAAACACTTGCCTCTCATGATCTTTCTTCTCATGCCCAGGTGCATATGCACCAATAATCACCCATCTCTCTCCATCACCTTTCAGTTTTACCTATATCAATCTAGAATTTACTTTCTTACACTCTATTACATACTACCACAACTCCTGTTTCAGGAGTAGTGCTACTCCTTCCCTCGATCTTGTCGTCTCACTATCCCCTGACTTTACTTACAAGACATTCCCAAACCACTCTTCCCCTTTACCCTTGAGCTTCGTTTCACTCAGAGCCAAAACATCCAGGTTCCTTTCCTCAAACATACTACCTATCTCTCCTTTTTTCTCATCTTGGTTACACCCACACACATTTAGACACCCCAATCTGAGCCTTCGAGGAGGATGAGCACTCCTCGCGTGACTCCTTCTTCTGTTTCCCTTTTTAGAAAGTTAGAATACAAGGAGGGGAGGGTTTCTGGCCCCCCGCTCCCGTCCCCTTTAGTCGCCTTCTACGACACGAAAGGAATGCGTGGGAAGTATATATATATATATATATATATATATATATATATATATATATATATATATATATATATATATATATATATATATATATATATATATATTTTTTTTTTTTTTTTTTTTTTGCTGTCTCCCGCGTTTGCGAGGTAGCGCAAGGAAACAGACGAAAGAAATGGCCCAACCCACCCCCATACACATGTATATACATACGTCCACACACGCAAATAAACATACCTACACAGCTTTCCATGGTTTACCCCAGACGCCTCACATGCCTTGATTCAATCCACTGACAGCACGTCAACCCCGGTATACCACATCGCTCCAATTCACTCTATTCCTTGCCCTCCTTTCACCCTCCTGCATGTTCAGGCCCCGATCACACAAAATCTTTTTCACTCCATCTTTCCACCTCCAATTTGGTCTCCCTCTTCTCCTTGCTCCCTCCACCTCTGACACATATATCCTCTTGGTCAATCTTTCCTCACTCATCCTCTCCATGTGCCCAAACCACTTCAAAACACCCTCTTCTGCTCTCTCAACCACGCTCTTTTTATTTCCACACATCTCTCTTACCCTTACGTTACTTACTCGGTCAAACCACCTCACACCACATATTGTCCTCAAACATCTCATTTCCAGCACATCCATCCTCCTGCGCACAACTCTATCCATAGCCCACGTCTCGCAACCATACAACATTGTTGGAACCACTATTCCTTCAAACATACCCATTTTTGCTTTCCGAGATAATGTTCTCGACTTCCACACATTCTTCAAGGCTCCCAGAATTTTCGCCCCCTCCCCCACCCTATGATCCACTTCCGCTTCCATGGTTCCATCCGCTGCCAGATCCACTCCCAGATATCTAAAACACTTCACTTCCTCCAGTTTTTCTCCATTCAAACTCACCTCCCAATTGACTTGACCCTCAACCCTACTGTACCTAATAACCTTGCTCTTTTTCACATTTACTCTTACCTTTCTTCTTTCACACACTTTACCAAACTCAGTCACCAGCTTCTGCAGTTTCTCACATGAATCAGCCACCAGCGCTGTATCATCAGCGAACAACAACTGACTCACTTCCCAAGCTCTCTCATCCCCAACAGACTTCATACTTGCCAATCTTTCCAAAACTCTTGCATTCACCTCCCTAACAACCCCATCCATAAACAAATTAAACAACCATGGAGACATCACACACCCCTGCCGCAAACCTACATTCACTGAGAACCAATCACTTTCCTCTCTTCCTAAACGTACACATGCCTTACATCCTTGATAAAAACTTTTCACTGCTTCTAACAACTTGCCTCCCACACCATATATTCTTAATACCTTCCACAGAGCATCTCTATCAACTCTATCATATGCCTTCTCCAGATCCATAAATGCTACATACAAATCCATTTGCTTTTCTAAGTATTTCTCACATACATTCTTCAAAGCAAACACCTGATCCACACATCCTCTACCACTTCTGAAACCATATATATTGTTGTTGTTGTTCGCTGATGATACAGCGCTGGTGGCTGATTCATGTGAGAAACTGCAGAAGCTGGTGACTGAGTTTGGTAAAGTGTGTGGAAGAAGAAAGTTAAGAGTAAATGTGAATAAGAGCAAGGTTATTAGGTACAGTAGGGTTGAGGGTCAAGTCAATTGGGAGGTGAGTTTGAATGGAGAAAAACTGGAGGAAGTGAAGTGTTTTAGATATCTGGGAGTGGATCTGGCAGCGGATGGAACCATGGAAGCGGAAGTGGATCATAGGGTGGGGGAGGGGGCGAAAATTCTGGGAGCCTTGAAGAATGTGTGGAAGTCGAGAACATTATCTCGGAAAGCAAAAATGGGTATGTTTGAAGGAATAGTGGTTCCAACAATATTGTATGGTTGCGAGGCGTGGGCTGTGGATAGAGTTGTGCGCAGGAGGATGGATGTGCTGGAAATGAGATGTTTGAGGACAATGTGTGGTGTGAGGTGGTTTGATCGAGTGAGTAACGTAAGGGTAAGAGAGATGTGTGGAAATAAAAAGAGCGTGGTTGAGAGAGCAGAAGAGGGTGTTTTGAAGTGGTTTGGGCACATGGAGAGGATGAGTGAGGAAAGATTGACCAAGAGGATATATGTGTCAGAGGTGGAGGGAGCAAGGAGAAGAGGGAGACCAAATTGGAGGTGGAAAGATGGAGTGAAAAAGATTTTGTGTGATCGGGGCCTGAACATGCAGGAGGGTGAAAGGAGGGCAAGGAATAGAGTGAATTGGAGCGATGTGGTATATCGGGGTTGACGTGCTGTCAGTGGATTGAATCAAGGCATGTGAAGCGTCTGGGGTAAACCATGGAAAGCTGTGTAGGTATGTATATTTGCGTGTGTGGACGTATGTATATACATGTGTATGGGTGGGGGGGGTTGGGCCATTTCTTTCGTCTGTTCCCGTGCGCTACCTCACAAACGCGGGAGACAGCGACAAAGTATGAAAAAAAAAAAAAAATATATATATATATATATATATATATATATATATATATATATATATATATATATATATATATATATATATATATATATATATACACACACATTTAGACACCCCAATCTGAGCCTTCGAGGAGGATGAACACTCCTCGCGTGACTACTTCTTCTGTTTCCTTTTTTAGAAAGTTAGAATACAAGGAGGGGAGGGTTTCTGGCCCCCCGCTCCCGTCCCCTTTAGTCGCCTTCTACGACACGTGAGGAATGCGTGGGAAGTATATATATATATATATATATATATATATATATATATATATATATATATATATATATATATATATATATATATATATATATATATATATATATATATATATATATATATATTTTTTTTTTTTTTTTTTTTTATACTTTGTCGCTGTCTCCCGCGTTTGCGAGGTAGCGCAAGGAAACAGACGAAAGAAATGGCCCAACCCCCCCCCCCCCCATACACATGTACATACACACGTCCACACACGCAAATATACATACCTACACAGCTTTCCATGTTTACGCCGGACGCTTCACATGCCTTGATTCAATCCACTGACAGCACGTCAACCCCTGTATACCACATCGCTCCAATTCACTCTATTTCTTGCCCTCCTTTCACCCTCCTGCATGTTCAGGCCCCGATCACACAAAATCCTTTTCACTCCATCTTTCCACCTCCAATTTGGTCTCCCTCTTCTCCTCGTTCCCTCCACCTCCGACACATATATCCTCTTGGTCAATCTTTCCTCACTCATTCTCTCCATGTGCCCAAACCACTTCAAAACACCCTCTTCTGCTCTCTCAACCACGCTCTTTTTATTTCCACACATCTCTCTTACCCTTACGTTACTTAGTCGATCAAACCACCTCACACCACACATTGTCCTCAAACATCTCATTTCCAGCACATCCATCCTCCTGCGCACAACTCTATCCATAGCCCACGCCTCGCAACCATACAACATTGTTGGAACCACTATTCCTTCAAACATACCCATTTTTGCTTTCCGGGATAATGTTCTCGACTTCCACACATTTTTCAAGGCTCCCAAAATTTTCGCCCCCTCCCCCACCCTATGATCCACTTCCGCTTCCATGGTTCCATCCGCTGACAGATCCACTCCCAGATATCTAAAACACTTCACTTCCTCCAGTTTTTCTCCATTCAAACTCACCTCCCAATTGACTTGACCCTCAACCCTACTGTACCTAATAACCTTGCTCTTATTCACATTTACTCTTAACTTTCTTCTTCCACACACTTTACCAAACTCCGTCACCAGCTTCTGCAGTTTCTCACATGAATCAGCCACCAGCGCTGTATCATCAGCGAACAACAACTGACTCACTTCCCAAGCTCTCTCATCCCCAACAGACTTCATACTTGCCCCTCTTTCCAAAACTCTTGCATTTACCTCCCTAACAACCCCATCCATAAACAAATTAAACAACCATGGAGACATCACACACCCCTGCCGCAAACCTACATTCACTGAGAACCAATCACTTTCCTCTCTTCCTACACGTACACATGCCTTACATCCTCGATAAAAACTTTTCACTGCTTCTAACAACTTGCCTCCCACACCATATATTCTTAATACCTTCCACAGAGCATCTCTATCAACTCTATCATATGCCTTCTCCAAATCCATAAATGCTACATACAAATCCATTTGCTTTTCTAAGTATTTCTCACATACATTCTTCAAAGCAAACACCTGATCCACACATCCTCTACCACTTCTGAAACCACACTGCTCTTCCCCAATCTGATGCTCTGTACATGCCTTCACCCTCTCAATCAATACCCTCCCATATAATTTACCAGGAATACTCAACAAACTTATACCTCTGTAATTTGAGCACTCACTCTTATCCCCTTTGCCTTTGTACAATGGCACTATGCACGCATTCCGCCAATCCTCAGGCACCTCACCATGAGTCATACATACATTAAATAACCTTACCAACCAGTCAACAATACAGTCACCCCCTTTTTTAATAAATTCCACTGCAATACCATCCAAACCTGCTGCCTTGCCGGCTTTCATCTTCCGCAAAGCTTTTACTACCTCTTCTCTGTTTACCAAATCATTTTCCCTAACCCTCTCACTTTGCACACCACCTCGACCCAAACACCCTATATCTGCCACTCTGTCATCAGACACATTCAACAAACCTTCAAAATACTCATTCCATCTCCTCCTCACATCACCACTACTTGTTATCACCTCCCCATTTACGCCCTTCACTGAAGTTCCCATTTGCTCCCTTGTCTTACGCACCCTATTTACCTCCTTCCAGAACATCTTTTTATTCTCCCTAAAATTTACTGATAGTCTCTCACCCCAACTCTCATTTGCCCTTTTTTTCACCTCTTGCACCTTTCTCTTGACCTCCTGTCTCTTTCTTTTATACTTCTCCCACTCAATTGCATTTTTTCCCTGCAAAAATCGTCCAAATGCCTCTCTCTTCTCTTTCACTAATACTCTTACTTCTTCATCCCACCACTCACTACCCTTTCTAAACAGCCCACCTCCCACTCTTCTCATGCCACAAGCATCTTTTGCGCAATCCATCACTGATTCCCTAAATACATCCCATTCCTCCCCCACTCCCCTTACTTCCATTGTTCTCACCTTTTTCCATTCTGTACACAGTCTCTCCAGATACTTCTTCACACAGGTCTCCTTCCCAAGCTCACTTACTCTTACCACCTTCTTCACCCCAACATTCACTCTTCTTTTCTGAAAACCCATACTAATCTTCACCTTAGCTTCCACAAGATAATGATCAGACATCCCTCCAGTTGCACCTCTCAGCACATTGACATCCAAAAGTCTCTCTTTCGCACGCCTGTCAATTAACACGTAATCCAATAACGCTCTCTGGCCATCTCTCCTACTTACATAAGTATACTTATGTATATCTCGCTTTTTAAACCAGGTATTCCCAATCATCAGTCCTTTTTCAGCACATAAATCTACAAGCTCTTCACCATTTCCATTTACAACACTGAACACCCCATGCATACCAATTATTCCCTCAACTGCCACATTACTCACCTTTGCATTCAAATCACCCATCACTATAACCCGGTCTCGTGCATCAAAACCGCTAACACACTCATTTAGATGCTCCCAAAACACTTGCCTCTCATGATCTTTCTTCTCATGCCCAGGTGCATATGCACCAATAATCACCCACCTCTCTCCATCAACTTTCAATTTTACCCATATTAATCGAGAATTTACTTTCTTACATTCTATCACATACTCCCACAACTCCTGTTTCAGGAGTATTGCTACTCCTTCCCTTGCTCTTGTCCTCTCACTAACCCCTGACTTCACTCCCCAGACATTTCCAAACCACTCTTCCCCTTTACCCTTGAGCTTCGTTTCACTCAGAGCCAAAACATCCAGGTTCCTTTCCTCAAACATACTACCTATCTCTCCTTTTTTCACATCTTGGTTACATCCACACACATTTAGGCACCCCACTCTGAGCCTTCGAGGAGGATGAGCACTCCCCGCGTGACTCCTTCTTCTGTTTCCCATTTTAGAAAGTTAATACAAGGAGGGGAGGATTTCCGGCCCCCCGCTCCCGTCCCCTCTAGTCGCTTTCTACGACACGCGAGGAATACGTGGGAAGTATTCTTTCACCCCTATCCCCAGGGATAATATACATATATATACACACACACACACACACACACACACACACACACACGCACACACACACACACACACACACATACATATATATACATATGAAAAATGTAAGAAACAATTTAGAAAACAAACTTTTAGCTTGAAATGAATGAAAAACTATATATATATATATATATATATATATATATATATATATATATATATATATATATATATATATATATATATATATATATTTTTTTTTTCTTCTTTTAAACTATTCGCCATTTCCCGCGTTAGCGAGGTAGCATTAAGAACAGAGGACTGGGCCTTTGACTGGCCCAATTCTCTGTTCCTTCTTTTGGAAAATTAAAAAAAAACGAGAGGGGAGGATTTCCAGCCCCCCGCTCCCTCCCCTTTTAGTCGCCTTCTACGACACGCAGGGAATACGTGGGAAGTATTCTTAATCCCCTATCCCCAGGGATAATATATATATATATATATATATATATATATATATTTTCATACTATTCGCCATTTCCCGCGATAGCGAGGTAGCGTTAAGAACAGAGGACTGGGCCTTTGAGGGAATACCCTCACCTGGCCCCCTTCTCTGTTCCTTCTTTTGGAAAATTAAAATAAAAAAAAAAGAGGGGAGGATTTCCGGCCCCCCGCTCCCTTCCCTTTTTCGTCGCCTTCTACGACACGCAGGGAATACGTGGGAAGTACTCTTTCTCCCCTATCCCCAGGGATAATATATATATATATATATATATATATATATATATATATATATATATATATATATATATATATATATATATACATATATTTTTTCTATTATACTTTGTCGCTGTCTCCCGCGTTTGCGAGGTAGCGCATGGAAACAGACGAAAGAAATGGCCCAACCCCCCCCCCCCCATACACATGTATATACACACGTCCACACACGCAAATATACATACCTACACAGCTTTCCATGGTTTACCCCAGACGCTTCACATGCCCTGATTCAATCCACTGACAGCACGTCAACCCCGGTATACCACATCGCTCCAATTCACTCTATTCCTTGCCCTCCTTTCACCCTCCTGCATGTTCAGGCCCCGATCACACAAAATCTTTTTCACTCCATCTTTCCACCTCCAATTTGGTCTCCCTCCTCTCCTCGTTCCCTCCACCTCTGACACATATATCCTCTTGGTCAATCTTTCCTCACTCATTCTCGCCATGTGCCCAAACCACTTCAAAACACCCTCTTCTGCTCTCTCAACCACGCTCTTTATATATATATATATATATATATATATATATATATATATATATATATATATATATATATATATATATATATATATATATATATATATATATATATATATATATATATATATATATATATATATATAATTTTCATGGTACATTAGGCATTCTTCAATATATAAGAATATACACACGACACAAAACTGTTTCTTTGCGCCAGATAACTAGTGTTGCAAGGGCGCTTCTGCCGGAGGGTGTGTTGGTCATGCAGTTGCTTCATGAAACACATGCAATACACACGTCTTACTCCAGCAGTGTTGCAAGGGTGAGGCTCAGACCAGCGGAGACTGGTGCCAGGCGTGGTCCTTGGGAGGGCAGGTGGTTGAATGTGGTCTTCGCGTGGTCCTTGGGAGGGTCAGGTGGTTGAATGTGGTCCTTGCGTGGTCCTCGGTAGGGTCAGGTGGTTGAATGTGGTCTTCGCGTGGTCCTCGGTAGGGTCAGGTGGTTGAATGTGGTCCTCTCTGACCCGGAGATCAACAACATACGACATCATGTGTTGTGATCAGGTCACCCTTCGCTCTTCTCTCTTTCGCGGTGGTTATATCTGGGGGAAACGGTTGGGGGTCGGGGGGGGTTCCCTCTTCCTATGTCTCTAGGGAAGGACACGACTGAATTGGTCAACTTTCTGTTGGTCAAAATTTATCCGTGATCTGTTTTTCTGTATGTTTATCCTTTTTTTTGTTTGTCTTCCTATGATCGTCAATACTTCATTCCCAATTTCTTGGAATGGATCAGGTATGTACGACCTTCACAACATCACACACACACACACACACACACACACACACACACACACACACACACACACACACCACACATACACACATCCTCATGCCATGTGTGTTAAATTGGAACATAAACTCTTTATGGAAGAGAAAATTATGATAAACAAATTAACTTGCGTTACTCCGTTACTGTTTTTTTATTGACTTCAAATACTTCTACTGCTTTCTCATGATTATATTTCAGTCATATGTTTGTGATTACTTTAAGTGGTCATTCACGCGATTTCTTTTCAGTTTTGTGTGTAATGTTTGTATAGTGTTCAGACGAATTACGAAATTTTGTTGATATATTCAGGGTATAAATATGGTATATTCAAGGTGTCAAAGATTATACATATATATGCTTTAATTCTCGACACAGTTGTTATACAGCAAGCAGATATTGCGTAGACCCAGATATTGCAATATGGAAGTGGTACAGACACCCAGGTATTGTAGACATTTCAAACCGTGCATCAGCTGGGTATGTCACGCACACACACAGATATTGCTGGATGATCCATACGTCAGTGTTTAACATGTGCCCAAAATGCAGCACACACATCCAAATGCTGTAACTCCCAGATAGTGCAGCATCCAAATATCCAAATATCAAAACACTCAAGTACTTCGTGTGCCCGAATATTGTTTACGCTTACATGCTCTAACGCCGGTGTTACCGGACTCCGCTTGCTTGAGGTTACTCCGTGAGTGAAAAGTCACCTTCGACAACTGACGAAACAAAATATACAATCTAGATGAGGAATTTTTCACTCCAAAGGAGTCTATCATTCCCCTGCTTCTGATTGTAGCGCATCCTCGAAGCTGCTGAAGCCCTATGAAAATAGGTAGGTTCTGGGGCGTTATATGTATATTGTGGGGCTCAACATTTTGCAGCGTGCAATTATTGCAACACCTAAGTCTTTACAGGCGTTTGGACTTGATAGTTCGTCTTCAAGTGTACCCATGGACGAACGGGTCGTCTTCATGAAAACCAAAGGACGTAAGGATCATCTTCCAGCATAACCCTGGACGTCTGCTTGTTGGTATTGTGCTGGAAATGACTGGCGTTGGTCGCAGTAGGTCAGGTGTTGGGCCATCATGGAAGGCCGAACTCTTTGGTGTGGATGGCTGGAGCAAGAATGGACCTGTCATGGTGTTTACTGTGACTCACTCCAGTTATTGAGAGTTAAATGCGAGTCTTATTATCTTTATTTTTTTTTTTTGCGGTCGTTTTACCCGATAGGAACTGTGAAGGAACTTGTGAAATCTCTCTCTCTCTCTCTCTCTCTCTCTCTCTCTCTCTCTCTCTCTCTCTCTCTCTCTCTCTCTCTCTCTCTCTCTCTCTCTCTCCCCTACGCTGCAGCACGCTGTGACAGTCGTGTTCGTATGACTGGCCTGGATAACGAGAGTTGAGTGTTTATGGAAGCCGACGACCCACCAAGCGTGGACGCGATTAAACTGGGGGCCTCCAAGCTATTGACACTCACACCTCTTCATGCTCCGGATATTCGCAATCACACGTGTTTTTCTTAAGTCCCGCCAAACGTAGTGTGTGTGTGTGTGTGTGTTCAGGTTTTTGATCGTCACCCCTCTGTCTGTGTCTGTCTCTCTGTCTGTCTGTCTGTAACACATTCTTGTTAACGTGATAACTTAAGAACGATATATCATGTAAACTTCATACATACGCCATGGGTTCCTCCCTGTAGATGTGACCGACTTACTGTATACGTATGTTGTGAACACGTAGTCACATAGACCAGCATACAGATGAGGACAACTGATGGTGTTCTCTTACGGTTGCTTGCGGTTGGTGAATGATACGAAGTTCAGATTTCTCACATAAACGTATTGGGTAGAGACAAATAACATACGATTCTTCGTCAACTGATAAGGCCATCAGTTTTTTCTTACCTCTCGTATCTAACTCGTGGCGAGTCAGTGGATACCGCAAGTGTCTCTCTTGATTTATGTACTTGTGAAATATGTTTGACGTGGTTGTATGCAGACGCAGACGGACATTTGGGTGTTTATGTAACGAGATGGCTTCTGGTATATGTTTGGTTAGATGGTAGGTGTTTGCAGTAAGGTAATGGTGGTGACTTTTGTATTTAAAGGTATAAGACATAGGAAAGGCAGTGGAACACTAGCATGGGTAAGAAAGGGTTAAACACGTAGTCTATTGGTTATTCATGGGGCTCACAATGGTTAGGTTAGGTTAGGTTAGGTTAGGTTAGGTTAGGTTAGGTTAGGTTAGAATGGAGTTGTTCTTGTGGTGGTCTTTATAAGTTCGGATGGACTAGAACTGCAACTCGAGGACGGGGGATCTCTGGTGGCAGAGGATGATGAAGGCGAAGGAGGATGCAGAAGTTTCCAGAGGGACGGTTGAAAAGAGTGGGAACGACCAATGTGTTTAGAATCTCACGTTTCTAGTAATTCCATATATTGTGGACAGGGAAAGGAAAACAAGACGGGGGAGGTGTAAATGAGTTTGAGAAAGGGGGGGGGGGTAAGAGGAAGGTGGAAACCCTCCCCTTCTTGTATTTCAATTTCTAAAAGGGGAACAGAAGGTTTCTAGCGGGGAGTGCTCATCCTCCTCGAAAACTCAGACTGGGGAGTCTGAATGTGTGTGGATGTAACCAAGATGAAAAGAGAGAAGAGATTAAAAGAATGTTTGAGGAAGGAAACCTGGATATTCTGACTGAGTGAAACAAGACTTAAGGGTGAACAGAAAGAGTGGCTTGGAAATGTCTTACGAGTAAAATCAGGTGTCGGTGAGAGGGTAAGAGCTAAGGAAGGAGTGACAATACACTTGAAGCAGAAGTTGTGGAAGTGTGTGACAGAGTGTAAGGAAGTAAGTTCTAGATTGATGTGGGTAAAACTGAAAATGGATGGCGAGAGTTAGGTGCTTATGCACCTGGCCATGAGAATTCTTGAAAGATCATGAGAGGCAAGTGTTTTGGGAGCAGCTGAGTGAGTGTGTCAGCAGCTTTGGTGCACGAGACCGGGTGATTTGAATGCGAAGGTGAGTAATGTAGCAGTTGAGGGTATAGTTGGTGTACATGGGGTATTCAGTGTTGCAAATGGAAATGGTGAAGAGCTTGTAGATTTGTGTGCTGAAAAAAGACTGGTGTTTGGGAATACCTTTTTTAAAACGAGAGATATTCACAACTACACGTATGTAATCAGGAGAGATGATCTACGGGCATTATTGTATTACATCCTAATTGATAGGCGCGTAAAGAGAGAATATTGGGCGTAAATATGCTGAGCGTGGCAGCTTGTGGGATGATTACCATCTTGTGGAGGCAAGGGTGAAGATTTGTAAAGGTTTTCGAAAAAGCGGAAAAATGTTGGGGAGAAGAGAGTGGTGAGAGTAACTGAGCTTGAAGATAAAATTTATGTAAAGAAGTACCGGGAGAGTTTGAGTGCAGAATAGAAAAAGGTGAGAGCAAATGAAGTGAGAGGAGTGGATGAGGAATGGGAGATATTTAGGGAAGCAATGACGGCATGTGCAAGAGATGCAGGTGGCATGCGAAAGGTGGGAGGAGGGCAGATTAGAATGGGTAGTGATTGTTGAAATGAAGAAGTAAAGTAAAGAGAAAAGAGAGGCGATTGGATGGTATTTACAAGGAATGAGTGCAAATGACTGGGAGTAGTGTAAGAGAAAGCGGCAGGCGGTCAAGAGGAGGTGCAGGTTTGAAAAAGAGGGCAAATGAGAGTTGGGTTGAGAGAGTATCATTAAAGTTTAGGGAGAATAAAAAGATGTTTTGGAAGGAGGGTAAAAGTGTGAGAAAGACAAGAGAACAAATGGAATCATCATTGAAGGGGGTAAATGGGGAAGTGATGATAATAGGTAATGGTAGAGTGAAGGTTTGAAATGAAGCATTGGTTCGTGGCCTCGACATGACTGGCTCTGTAGATCCCTACATGATGCAGGTGAGACAGGTTTGTATATACTCGTGTATTGCGTGCGTCATACACTGACGCAGCCACCTAAAAGCGCTCATACACTCAAAGACTCACGCCCTCCGACCTGTGCCAGTATTGGAACACCGGAAAAAGGCCGTGCTAGGCTCGGTCTTGGTGAATCTGTATACACACACACACACACTCGTGTCTTGGAGGATAGTTAAGCCCAACTCTCGAGACTTTCCAGTACTCGGCTGAACACGACCCTCTGGTGCTCAGCATACTGCAGGGTGTTTTCATCATACCTCGCTCGGTTATAGCACATGCGCGCCTCTGAATAATGGCAGACAGTTATGGTTTTCATTGCTCCGGGTCCCTGGTCACTGAGGAGTTGTGTCATTCCCTGTGTTTCATGGCGGTGCAGTCCTCAAGAGTAGTGACTGCCGTAGCTGTAGTTTCATGGTAAACCATTTTTTTCCTATCTTGCAGATACAACTGTAGCAGAATGAAGGATCACAGTAACCATAATTTCAATAGTAAATCATATTTTCTTTTTCGTCTCGTAGATATACCGGGAACTTTGGTTTATAACACTTGATGTTGTACCTTGTAAGAAACACACTATGGCCCCTGATGGCAGCGAGCTGACCCCATGGTGACCAGGCAGACTCTCAGAAACAGATGGAGTCTCCTGTAACACTGGACCCCGGCCACTCTCCCTCATCTATAACGGTCGTAGGCTGTCGCTCGAGCCTGGAAATTGCGCCAGTAAATTCTGAGTCTCAAGATGAGTGGGATGCGTCATCATCTAGTATGGACTTGGAGCCATAGCCTCTTGAACCACCTGGAACAGTCAGGATTATGGTAAACCTCTGACAGTTGGAGTGGCTATAATGAAAAAAGAAAAAGAAATAGATCCAAAAAATACGCTGTTTATCTTGCGGCTTTTGTTTCCATACGAATAATAGAAAAAAAAAGACTGAAATATCATTGTATGGTTCGTGGCTTTAGTTAGAATACGAATGATAGAAAAAAAAAAAAAGTGTATTATATAGTTAGTGGCTTTATTATGAATATAAATGATATGAGAAAAGGCACTGTAAATGTGTTGTGGAGTTTGTGGCTTTTGTTTAGATAACAATAATAGAAAATAATACACTAAAGATGTTTTATGAAGTTCATGGCTTTGGTATGAATGTTCATAGTTGAAAAAGGTTCTGGAAATGAATTGCCCAGGAACTGCTCAATGTTTGCAGCTTACAAGGTGTAGATGGTGCAAGTTGTATTGTATACTTCTACACCCTGTGTTTGAATGACTCACTTATGCAAGTTATGTTGTATACTTAGCGTTGTACACCCTACGTTCAATATCTCATGTTGCACAAGATGTTGAATGCCGTACATTGTACATACAATTGTACATACATTGTACATACAATCTGTCTTGAGCACCTCACGCTATACACCCTATGTTGAAAGCTTCACGAGATACACCTGCTGTTGAATACCGCACGATATACACCCTGTGTTGAGTACCTCACGTTGCACACCCTGTGTTGTATACCTCACGTTGCACACCGTGTGTTGAGTACCTCATGTTGCACACTCTGTGTTGTGTATCTCAAGTTGCACATCCTGTGTTGTATACCTCACTTTGCACACCCTGTGTTAAGCACCTCATGTTGCACACCCTGTGTTGTATACCTCACGTTGCACACCATGTGTTAAGTACCTCATGTTGCACACCCTGTGTTGTATACCTCACTTTGCACACCCTGTGTTAAGCACCTCATGTTGCACACCCTGTGTTGTGTATCTCACGTTGCACACCCTGTGTTAAACACCTCATGTCGCACACCCTGTGTTGTATACCTCACGTTGCACACCCTGTGTTAAACACCTCATGTCGCACACCCTTTGTTAAGTACCTCACGTTGCACACCCTGTGTTGTGTACCTCATGTTGCACACCCTGTGTTGTATACCTCACGTTGCACACCCTGTGTTGTGTACCTCACGTTGCACACCGTGTGTTAAGTACCTCATGTTGCACACCATGTGTTAAGTACCTCATGTTGCACACCCTGTGTTGTGTACCTCACGTTGCACACCCTGTGTTGTGTACCTCACGTTGCACACCCTGTGTTAAGTACCTCATGTTGCACACCCTGTGTTGTGTATCTCACGTTGCACACCCTGTGTTAAACACCTCATGTCGCACACCCTGTGTTAAGTACCTCACGTTGCACACCCTGTGTTGTGTACCTCACGTTGCACACCCTGTGTTAAGTACCTCATGTTGCACACTCTATGCTGTGTATCTCACGTTGCACATCCTGTGTTGTATACCTCACGTTGCACATCCTGTGTTAAGTACCTCACGTTGCACACCCTGTGTTGTGTATCTCACGTTGTACACCGTGTGTTAAACACCTCATGTCGCACACCCTGTGTTAAGTACCTCACGTTGCACACCCTGTGTTGTGTACCTCACGTTGCACACCCTGTGTTAAACACCTCATGTCGCACACCCTGTGTTGTGTATCTCACGTTGCACACCCTGTGTTGTGTATCTCACGTTGCACACCCTGTGTTAAACACCTCATGTCGCACACCCTGTGTTAAGTACCTCACGTTGCACACCCTGTGTTAAGTACCTCATGTTGCACACCCTGTGTTGTGTATCTCACGTTGCACACCCTGTGTTAAACACCTCATGTCGCACACCCTGTGTTAAGTACCTCACGTTGCACACCCTGTGTTAAGTACCTCATGTTGCACACCCTGTGTTAAGTACCTCATGTTGCACACCCTGTGTTGTGTACCTCACGTTGCACACCGTGTGTTAAGCACCTCATGTTGCACACTCTGTGTTGTGTATCTCACGTTGCACATCCTGTGTTGTATACCTCACGTTGCACACCGTGTGTTAAGCACCTCATGTTGCACACCCTGTGTTGTGTACCTCACGTTGCACACCCTGTGTTGTGTACCTCACGTTGCACACCGTGTGTTAAGTACCTCATGTTGCACACCCTGTGTTGTGTACCTCACGTTGCACACCGTGTGTTAAGTACCTCATGTTGCACACCCTGTGTTGTGTACCTCACGTTGCACACTCTGTGTTAAGTACCTCACGTTGCACACCCTGTGTTGTGTACCTCACGGAGCACACCCTGTGTTAAATACCTCTTGTTGCACACCCTGTGTTGTGTACCTCACGTTGCACACCGTGTGTTAAGCACCTCATGTTGCACACCCTGTGTTGTGTACCTCACGTTGCACACCCTGTGTTAAGTACCTCTTGTTGCACACCCTGTGTTGTGTACCTCACGTTGCACACCGTGTGTTAAGCACCTCATGTTGCACACCCTGTGTTGTGTACCTCACGTTGCACACCCTGTGTTGTGTACCTCACGTTGCACACCGTGTGTTAAGTACCTCATGTTGCACACCCTGTGTTGTGTACCTCACGTTGCACACCGTGTGTTAAGTACCTCATGTTGCACACCCTGTGTTGTGTACCTCACGTTGCACACTCTGTGTTAAGTACCTCACGTTGCACACCCTGTGTTGTGTACCTCACGGAGCACACCCTGTGTTAAGTACCTCTTGTTGCACACCCTGTGTTGTGTACCTCACGTTGCACACCGTGTGTTAAGCACCTCATGTTGCACACCCTGTGTTGTATACCTCACGTTGCACACCCTGTGTTGTGTACCTCACGTTGCACACCGTGTGTTAAGCACCTCACGTTGCACACCCTGTGTTGTGTACCTCACGTTGCACACCGTGTGTTAAGCACCTCATGTTGCACACCCTGTGTTGTGTACCTCACGTTGCACACCCTGTGTTGTGTACCTCACGTTGCACACCCTGTGTTAAGCACCTCATGTTGCACACCCTGTGTTGTGTACCTCACGTTGCACACCCTGTGTTGTGTACCTCACGTTGCACACCGTGTGTTAAGCACCTCATGTTGCACCAGGTTCTGCCTGGCCAGGGTTGTGGTGGAGGAGCAGTCCTTATAGCGAGGTTCTGCCTGTAATATAGGCTCAGGGCCAGGGGGGTCAGGGCTGAGGCCCGGCTTACAGGCCATCATGGCTCCACAGGCATCACTCAGCACATAATGGACTCAACCATGGGAGAGAAGGATGCACTGCCCTATGATAAGACTCCAAGTGTTGTGTTTGTGTGTGTGTGTGTGTGTGTGTGTGTGTGTGTGTGTGTGTGTGTGTGTGTGTGTGTGTGTGTGTGTGTGTGTGTGTGTGTGTGTGTGTGTGTGTGGTGGGGTTGGTCGGCTGTGTTGGAGGAGGGTGGGGGAGGGATTGTTTGTGTGTGAGGGCAAAACGTTTTACTTGTCATTAAGTATTTGTAATGATCTACTTGCAGTACCTATTTTACCGTACGTGGAGGGAGTTCTACACTCGTCACCCCCTGTGTCGTGAACTGCTCCCACTATAATGCATTTTCTTAAACTTTTGTGTGCCGTCCACATTCACGGTCTCATGACCCAGTTTACTCCATTCATCCACAGCTCTTGTACCGTAGCAGTACTTCTTTAAGTCTTTCCTAAGTTCCTTTGGTTAATATCACGTTATGGCCTCTGGTTGAGAGCTGTCCTTGCACATTTCCAAGATCTGTTCTCTGTTCACTTCATCAGTCTGGTTTTTAACATGGAAGGTTGTGATCAGGTGTTACGAATATATGGTGAGGCAAGTAAAGATACTTAAAGCAGTAAGGAGAGAGGCATATATTCGAGTAGGAAGAGAAGAGGATGAGTGGTTCCAGCTTAAGATTGTGAGTGGTCAGGGCCTGAATAAGCGTGAGAATGAAAGACGTGCACAAGACAGAGTGATTTGAAGTGATCTTGTATGTAGGGGGCGACGTGCTGTGACTGGACTGAACCAGGTTATGTGAAGCGGCCGTGGTAAATACATGGAAAGGTCTGTGGGGCCTGGATGTAGACAGGGAGCTGTGGGCTCGGTGCATTACACATGATATCGAGAGAAAGGATGTGGACGAATGATTTTTTTTTTTCGTGTGTTTCCAGGGCTAACTTGTTATCGTAGGAAACAGTGAACAAATATGAAAGAAAGAATATATATATATATTATCCCTTGGGCTAGGGGAGAGAGAATACTTTCCACGTATTCCCTGCGTGTCCTAGAAGGTGACTAAAAGAGAGGGAGCGGGTGGCTGGAAATCCTCCCCTCTTGTTCTTTTTTTTAATTTTCCAAAAGAAGGAACAGAGAAGGGGGCCAGGTGAAGATATTCCCTCAAAGGCCCAGTCCTCTGTTCTTAACGCTACCTCGCTAACGCGGGAAATGGCGAATAGTATGAAAGAAAAATAATATATATATATATATATATGAACATGCAGGAGGGTGAAAGGAGGGCAAGGAGTAGAGTGAATTGGAGCGATGTGGTATACCGGGGTTGACGTGCTGTCGGTGGATTGAGGCAGGGCATGTGAAGCGTCTGGGGTAAACCATGGAAAGCTGTGTAGGTATGTATATTTGCGTGTGTGGACGTATGTATATACATGTGTATGGGGGGGGGGGGGGGGGGGGGTTGGGCCATTTCTTTCGTCTGTTTCCTTGCGCTACCTCGCAAACGCGGGAGACAGCGACAAAGTATAATAATAAAAAAAAAAATATATATATATATATATACATAATATATATATATATATATATATATATATATATATATATATATATATATATATATATACATATATATATATATATATATATATATATATATATATATATATATATATATATATATATATATATATATATATATATATATATATATATATATCCCTGGGGATAGGGGAGAAAGAATACTTCCCACGTATTCCCT